>NW_025778609.1:0-70535 GCF_021130785.1 Homalodisca vitripennis
AAAAAATCCACTTCATCTTATAAAATATGGGTTTTAAAGTAATTAATAACCTTAATTTTCAAACATCTACACAATATGTAATCATATTATTCGGTATATCGGTTATACTTTTATTATTAAATTACAAATCCCCATATATATATATGTGTGTATATATATATATATTATATATAATATATATATATATATATAAATATATATATAAAAACATATCCCAAGTTCCGCTAATAAAGCAGTATAGCGGGCACAGAGTACATGTTAGTTATCGCGAGATAAACTAATCAAACAACACACGCGCGTTCTTATGTTAGCGTTTATCTCTAACGCTAACATAACGTTAGCGTCGAGCTCCCTAGGATGGGTCCTGGGAAAACAGTCCGCTTATTCGACTACTTGTGCTGATTCGGAAGTCACCTTTAAGCCGTTGGGTCCCCAGGGTACGTGTTTAAAGAAGAGCTTCTTAGCCCTAACTTCGCCTGGTAGTAAAATAACGCGTTACTTTACTTTTTTATTCTCATGTATATTTAATATAAGGAAATTAAATTGATCCATTGTTTAAAGTATTCATATAAAGCTTTGAGAAAAACATGTATTAGATTTATTAATTTTTCAACATTGTGAAGTTTTTTATAGTGTTTTATATTAGTTTGATATTTATACTGTGTTTTGCACTTTCAGATTCCTTTGCCTTGTTGGCTTACATTAATATATACCTTATATATATATAGGTTTTACGGGTAAATAGAAAAACAAACTGAAAAAAGTATGTCAGATCAAAACATACAACTCTGTTGGAGTAAATTCATTTGTTATATTTACCCGTACGCCCTACACTGGTATTTTTTTAACCTACCAAAGTGAAAAAGACCTACCAAGTTTGTACCAAGTGAAAATAGATTTCATCCTCAGGAGTTTACTATAGTAATTTTACGAGTACCTGGTTTGCCTTCTTGTTAAATTCAAATTATATCTGGTACCCCTGATGTGTTAAAAGCCTGGATTTTATGATATCCTGGAATCAAACCTACATGTTTCACAATTTTTTACAAATGTTTTTCCAGGAATCTGTAAGGTTTTTTTAAATCAGTTATGGGTATCAAGGGAACAAGAACACCCTAAGCCCAACATGTAACCAGTAGATCTAGTAGAAGCCAGACCACTTCATTACCTTATTCTGCCTGTACTCAATGGCCATTGCTCTGTGCAAGGATCTTATCCTAGATCCTTCGGTTCCATAATTCAAGATCTTATCAAACAGTAAAAAGCCGAAAGCACTGATAAAAAGTGCTACATACACGGCCAAGATTGGAACCCGTGCTATCTCTAACTTTGTTCCACAGTCCGATGACCTAGACTGTACGGCTACTGGATGTGTCCATGATGTTTTGTGTAAGTTAATTGATCAACACTTGCCATTAAAACACTTAACTCTCGGCTGTGACAAATAAGTGGGATAATTAAAATTTATTAAAGTGATTTTAATTAATGTAATTTGTTGTTGCTATTGTTTCAATTCTTCGTAGAACTTTCAGAATCAATGCAAAAAAGTTAATGTCAGCTCATTACAGCGTCGCAATAAAAATGTTTTAAGCAAATACAATTCCATCGGTCTGAGAAATATTAAAGTAGCTGGAATATTAAATTACAGATTGGGTGATGAATGCAAAAAACAATTCCAAATATTAAGTTTAGTTATTTTTTTAATTTAAAATTTTAATGTTCTCCCGTGATCTTATCGATTCCCAAAGCATAAAATATAATCAGTTATACATGTTATACTGATAAATATACTTATTTATTTTCACTTAGACTATATAAACTATTTAAATTTACTCCACAACATCTATTTACAAAACATTTACAACAAAAATTTATTTATTTTAAAGTAACTACATAAAACATTAAGATTACAAAACTTATATATAGTTCACTAGCAATTGCTCGCCGCTTCGCACGCAGTTTTTTTTAGAAAACAGAAAACTGTTTTACGTTTATTCTAAACTCTCTTGAGATAAGTGATAGTTATTGGTATTGCAATCCCTTAGATACATTTTAGAATTAAGTGTAAAGCCCAGTGTTTTGCGATTATGACTTCTAGAGCGAAATAAATTTTGTACAAAAGTGCCTGCGAAATAACTTATATCACCCATGATATTATATGGCTTCTTCGAACAAATATTTAATTGAACAATTACAGTAAACATTTAAATATTTTAGGCCAGTGTAAAGTCGATGTAACTACCATTTCAGATCACTAATTAATAAACTACTAGGTCAATGTAATTTAGTAATGGTAACTATGTCTATTTATACATTTTATATACATTATGTCGAATTAACAGCTTCAGATATTAAGAAAAACTTCTATTGAGTCTTACGCTATGTTTGCAAGTGTATAAGCACATATAGTTTCAATATTATATGTCAAACGCCAAGGTTAAATTTTAACTTACATACATCGGTAACTTACGAAAATATGTCAATAATTGATAATTATTGGTCATTGTAATTTACTATGATCTAAGGTACTTCTGGAACCATGGTTGAATTGCCTAATTCTACGTTTTAAGAAAATAATATGAACATATACAGGCCTAAGAAGCCTACTTTGGTCGTAACGTTTGACTGAATGGACCTAACAATTTAAGTAACATGTAAACTATTTTAGACCAGAGTGGTTGAATACTGTCCGTCTTAAAAATCTTAATGAAAGCCCTTATTATGTATTTAATATGAAGCGCTACAATGATATTTAATTGAAGTAGACATAAGTATTTGTTATTTCAGTGTTTATAGTTATGAGGTTCAAAAGTTGTAAAAAAACTGTTTTCATTTTTGTACCTACAAAAAAATATGTACATAACATGTAAAAAATATTATGGACAGGAATCGTCCAATAATATTCAAAATAATATACTTACGGTCGTAGGTGATTCTGGAACCATAGTAGGTTTTGTATTCTCGCCGTAATTAAGAAAATATAAAATATGTTGATTTTAAAAGTTAAGCAAAAAAAGTGACGAACTCCGGTTGCTATAATCAATTACTGGTCTAGGGTTTTTTTATGCCACAATATTGTTTCCATTGTTGCCTCGTTTAGGAACAATGTATACAAACCTTATGAAAGATTCACTTAATTTAACAAGTGGCCACTTCCATTCATTACAATGAAATTCTTTTCTAGGGTATATATGGTCCCTGTAGTCAAATTTTACAATTCTGTAAGTATATTTTTTTCTCCCGCGAACGTGGACTATCTGTCAATGTGGACCTCTGGAGCCACCCCTCCCCATGGAACTCTCTCGTGCGCCTGGTTCAGGGACCCCTCTTGTGCTAGTGCTCGAGAAAGACAACTTCTCTTGGTGTGTAACTTCTTTGGTACATTCCATGAAATTTCCTATACTAAAATTGTCTCCTATAAATTAGTCGGAAGCTAGAGACCCCGACTGGGTTGAAAAACTTCAAAAGTTTTCAAAAGTAATTATAGCATCAAATAATTTATTGACTTCACTTTATTTTATTTTCTATACACGACACACAATTCTCTTTTATTGACAATTAAAAACTCGAAAAAAGGAAAATAGGTTATGTAGAGGTTTACAGAAAAAACATAGAAAACCAAAACAACAGTGGATCGAAATAACCGGCAGTACATAACGAATGTCCTACTAATCTTCAAAGTAACTTCGTAACATTGTTACAGTATAATAGAATTCCATACGTTTCTACACAGTTTTTTTCCAATCGTTTGATTTTTTATTTTCTCCTGGCTCTTGGTTATTCGTAAGACCAATATAACAGTATTTCAATTTTACTTTTATTTGTGAAAGTTGGACAAAAATCAGAAGACATATTCGTTGGACCTAGCGAAACCTCCCAAGTATCAAGCCTTCAGGATCATTAATAGTTTTAGTACGGAAGGATAGACAAACAACATAGTTGTACGAATCCACTGTTTGTTCCTTATTAACGACAAAATGTGCTGCAAAAAACTATTAAAGCCGAATAAAACGTGAGGGGTAGGTAAATATCCCATTATCAGTGCTGGAATGGAAAAGATCAGCAATTCTGACAACTTTTGAAGAAAAGCTGCGAGAGATACTACACACATCAATTAAATGGCTGTTCACATCATAACACGCAGCAAACGTATATTTCCGAGTTTATTGAAGGTTTTAGTATAAGTTTGTACGAATTTGTGTTCTCGTACATTTTATAACTATTTAAATCTGCGTTGTAATAAAATAATGGATATTTTAACTCACTTCCTTAAATGCCAATTGTTTAAAATAGGTTTATTTCATATATAATAAAAATGACGTGAATTAAGATATAAGAAAACATTAATTTACCACAAAAAGGCAAAATTAATTAGTTGATTAATATACATATACCTACGTACATTTATTGTGTCACCAAGTTTATTTTTTAAGACATTAGTTTTTATTTTACTCTCCAAAACTAAAACATCAAGTCAGAGGAAGTGTCTGACTATAGCAAAAGCACTAAAACTAAGTTGTATGTTGGCCACTAAGACAGTATATCACTCAAAGTAACTAAGTTCTTCAATAAAACAGAAGACAAAAGCGATAAATCAGCAGGATGGTTGACAAAGTTTGTAATGCTTACACTATTTGTCAGCAGTTTTGTTTGGTATGCTAATACCTAGTACATTCTTCCTTGTTCTTTTTGAATACAATTCAATATAATATATTTTAAAATTCAAGACAATTAAAATTTAAAAGCAACAATATTTTTGTAAAATGGACCAATCTGTAGCTTAAAGCATTAAAAGTAACACTTTCATCTTGTCAAGTCAGTACGTAATACAATATGATTTCTTTATGTTAATCTACATTGTAGTATGTGATTGGATAGTTATCCAGCTGATATCCAGCTCGGATTGTAAATCTCGTAACGTAGCGGAACCGATTTCTTACGTCACGGAATGAGTCAAATGTTCGGATATATCCGGTTTCCGTCATGAGCAGACAGAGTTTTGTCCCGGTTTTTATGTGTTACTTTAATTTGAAAATAAAACTAGCAAATGTGATAAGGTAAGGTGTAATATACAAGGAACACTTAAAGACATATAAATGAAAATTACTGTTCAAGATCTCGAACTATTTACTCCTTAACAATTAACTACACGAGCAATGTAACGTTGTTTGGAATGTTGGCTCGTCTTGCACAGTGTTCATTAAAACTTTGATTACACGTTGTGCTCTGTGCAATGATTTAAGTACATATCACTTGGGTTTCTTTTATTATGTGCCGTTAATAAGCTTTATACATTTTGAAGCATGACTGTTACTGTTCGTATAGGCTGTGAAAACTTTGTAGGCTTAGAAAATTTTGATGTAGACAGTTTTAAAAATTGTATAAGTTATTTTCGACGTGACAACGTCTTAAATTAGGTTGCGGCTCGGAGTCACTCATGAAAAAGTGTAACGCCCGGTAACGTTACGATGCCCGTCCAGTGGGTCCGCCGCACGGGATCCGCACGGGATAAAGCAGATAAACTGTGGGTCCGCCGCACGGGATAAAGCAGATAACTACGTTTATTCGTGAAAATGTGGAGTGCTTAGATTTCGTCATTTACAACAACTACAACAATAAAGGTAAATAATTGTACACTGATATTTCATTATCGTAAACTATGATTGATTGATTAATTGTTAGATTGACACAAAAGTTGAGAAACTGAGTTTATAGGTTATGTCATACTATTGACAAAATGTTGATAGTGTTAGGTAAATTATTAGTTTAAATCACTCTGCAATCAATCGTAATTCAGTCCGATTGAGAAGAAACAGCGCGTATTGCTAGTCAAACATTTAAAATAACAAATTATAAACCTCTAAACCTGTCATAACAGTGTGACCAAACAAAACGAACTAAACCGACCAATCACCACGCGCGGAGTTTAGAATTTAGAATTTAACTGTGTTTAGCAAGAATTTCAAATTCCAATTTTAGTAAATGTTTTATTCAACTTTACCATTTACAATAAAAAATTTTAATTAATTTCAAATTATGTACAATGTTTTAGTAAACAAAATATATTTCTATAGTTAAAAATTTGTGCAATTCTTATTTTAATTCAATTCCTTGTTCCTATTGTAACAATTGAATAATATTCATATCAATAAATATTCTACCGAGAAATAGACGTTGTCACGTAAAATCTTCGCCCGTAAAACCGACTTTACAGGCAACCATAATTTTTTTTAGGATTATTTTTATTTCATAAAGTTCCTTCTTACTTTTACGCAAAACATCTGACTCTAAACTCCTTTTATAGTATATTTACAAAAGTATATTTATAATAGCCTTATTTAAGAGTAAAATCAATGCGTTGAAATTATTTGAATATTTCAAAATTTATTTTTCACTTTAGCACTATTAATTACATGATCAATTACCTATTTTTTCTAAATAAAATACCAAACTATTTATAGTAATTCCATATTATAATATATTATAACGTTAATCATAAATATTTACATGAAAAGCAATACATGACACATTATTTGTGCTGAGAATAAATTCTATGATAGTATTAAAATGTATTTAACTAAATATACAGGACAGCGTGTTCAAACGTCCCACGCGGGCTAGATAATTTCCGAACGATTAAAGGTAAAACAATAAAATTCGGTACATTATTACTGCACCTATAAATCAACTTTTTGAAGTAACTAATTTTTGTAATGTCAGGAGAATAGCCTGCAAGGAGTCTGAAAGAAATCATAAATTAGAGCATAGGTCGAGTGGTATATCAAGTTAAAGGTCTCTATTAGTAGAGTACAGTGCCGAAAATATGATCTGATAATGTTCATTCCTAAAAAATTAAGTTGATTTAAAATTTGAAACATTTACAATGTTGGTCCTGTTCTAGGTTGTTTAATATCCTTATCTTGGCTGAAGTTGTGAAATTTTAAACTTTTTAAATGAATATTGGACTTAAGAAATAGTTTTTAGGGTAGTTATTGACTCTTCACATCAAATATTATTCGTTTAAATTAATAGCCATCTTGAGCTATGCTTACTTTTTAAAAATATTTTTACCTAACTCCTTATAAAACATCCAAGATTCAATAACTACCATGAAAATATTTCTGAAGTCCATTATTCATCTACTAAGTTTAAATTTCACCAAGTTTGATTGCTGTACCTGTATTTGTTTGGGAATCATCAAGTCAGTGCCGGAGTTTATTTACACCCTGTATCATACACCTAGATCATATGACAGCAAATGATATATGTTCATATGAAAAACTTCTATATACCTGTACTTCTTATTCCCCATAACTGACAACAAGACCAGGACCCTGGTTCAAATTGAATATAATTCACGAATAAATGCCACGTTAAAATCCCAAACGCTTTATAGCACCATGTACTATGTACGCCATGTACAAAAATAAATACAACAAATAATGTTTAATATAACTAATAAGAATACTTGTTATAACTTAGAGAAGTATAACAATTTGATCCTCTGTTCAATCTTTGCAAAATTGTTAGCGGAGTCAAAAGGAAAATAATGTACGACATTCAGAAATTTTGAAATTTAGAACGAATTGAAATTAGGATACATCGTATTTAATTTATATTCCCACATTTCTTCGGTATCAAGTTAATGACTGCTTATGATTAATATTAATATTAAATTGTGATTACCATAACCGAAGCTAATGACTATATTTAACTCATTTATCAGTAAATATTAGAATAATTGTTTGTTAGTGCATTTCTCGTTAACTAGTAGCATTAGTATAAAGAATATTGTTTATATTTGATTTAGTTTTCAACTCTAGAACAACATCACATTGTTATAGAGATTTCAATAAATCAGAATTTAAGATCTTAAGCCTTTATACATTTCAGTCAGCCTGGTACAACTAAATTTTAATTTTTAAATCCCGAAATATTTCTTTTTCAAAAGTAAGGAATGAAATTAAAATATATAAATGGTATTTTATGGTAAACGAAATAAAGTATTGACACTAGGCCTCTATAACACATTTATTATATTCCATACAACAAAGACATAGTCAGCACAAGGCCTCTGGTCTCAAACATCCAATAGGCGATTGAACTGAGGGGAATCATTGTCTCACAGAAGGACTGGAATTTCATTATGTTTGGGGATGGGAGGACTGATATCTGTCCGTTACTTTTCTCACAGGCATTCTGAAAATGCGATTGTATCAGCAGTGGAGACAATTGTAACAATTGATGTATGATATTAATTTTTATAATTTAAATTAAAAATCGTTAACTGTATTAGAAGTATACGCAGTTCTGATATTACACTACAAGCGTGTATTGGTTTCAAGTAAATGGTTTTTTGGGCTGTAAAGGTATTTCATCGGTGGTTTCAAAAATTGACAGAGTGTGAAGCACTCTTCAGATATTATCTTTAATTAAATAACAAAGTTATTGTTATTTATGTATTTTGAATACGAAAATATTGTATATAATTCTGTAATTCAATGACGAAAATCAAATTTGTATAGTAATATAAAGTTTTTACTACAAATATAAAGCACGATCAAGAAATTTTTGTTTGATTATACGTGATGCTAAACACAGTAGCGTAGGAATACTGTAGAACCACAAAGCAGAAAAGCGACATAAGCCAGGACAGTAAGTGTGAAATATACGAGGCTGTACACACAGGTGAGCCAACTTTCTGTAATACGATTCTTGCCGCAGTTCAAGAAACAGAACTCAACAGTTTTCTCCACTTAATATTTTCAGTTCGTTTCTTGATAGAACCTTTTAAATTCAAAGTTATTCCAATATGTAAAGTAGACTTAAAAACTCTCTTTTAAATACAATATAAGATTTATATTACTCGAAAAAGAGAATTTTATTGAATTCATTCACTAAAACTATAAGAAAGAAAACCATATTTTTTTCATTTAAATTTGCCGTCGTTTAGTGATAAAAGAAATCAATAACTCGACGTTTCGGGAACTGCGAACTGATCTCTTTCTCAGGTGAACCCATATGTCTGTCTGAAACATACATTTTAAATTATTTAAATCATCAAAATATAAGTGTAAGTAATTTTTTTCATCAATGTCAATTAACGAAATACAGCTTCTGTAATGACCTATCAGTTTCCATTTTATAGTCTTAATTATCTCTATCGCAGAAAATGGTCCTTTACAGCTGATGTGTTTTTATAAATACAAAAATAATTTTTATTTGTTTAGTTGAAGGATGACAGATAAGTCCCTTATATGCGGAATCCCTAGATATAAGTTTTAAGTTATTTTAAAATATCAACATTTTGGAATCAATACGTGAATCATTAGATGTTTACGTAAGTATTGAGGAGAAGCTTTTCAAGCCACATTTATCAACTAGTAAGAACCAACCTACAAACATTTGCTCTAATAATGCCAGAGTTTCTAGGAGGTGGAGGAATAAATTATGAATAAAGTATTAACCAAAAACAAAATTAAAATGTGTACAAGCAGTGCTCGAAGACGAAGTTTTGAATGTTGCAAAAATATGATCAAAGTTACTTACAGCCTTAGTTTCGGAAGGTTATGAAAGATTATTATACCCTTCCAATTTTGTTCTCAAAGTTATACTCTCAACTTATTACTTTGTAAAATAATGGAACTGTAAAAAGTGAAGGCAAGTGTTTCATTATCCATACTAAATGAAACACAGCCAACATTGGTCTCGAGGTGTAGCCTATAGCTCGTTCATTTTTATCTTTAAAATATAATTTGGAAAAAAATGAAAAGAAAAAGAAAACTTTTTAGTATTATTTGATTTCTTACAGTTCAATATTTTAATATTTACCGCAGATATTTACAGATCCCAAAAGGGTAACCAACTTATGTGTGAAAGAGTTCTTCTCTCGAATGAATGTTGGTCAAAGCAAAAATTGGCAACAAATTGGCAAACAATTTACACCCAATAGACGCGTGATCTTGTTTTCGTTTCGTAGATCTCAGTCACATAGAAATTCGTTTACACTTTTGGGATCCACTGTTTCGATACTATTTCTTTCTGTGAGCTAGCTTTCTGACATATTTGAGACCATTTACCTGTTTCGACTTAGCTTCATCTCTTTTGCTAAAGAGTTGCTCGTTAGAAAAACAGCAGATTTCCGCTCATACCTTAAACCTTGATGTTGACTGCAAGAAAATAACATAAAGATATTATATATATATATATATTCAAATACCATAAATGTTCAGCATATTGTTTTTTTACTATGGAAAAAAGTCAATTTATTTCGTCTTTTAAATTAAGAAACTCTACTAACTATGCTAAATATTTTATGGTGTTCGGGTGAACTGCAGAAAGATATATTTCACCCTTGTCAAATAAAACCCAAACATTGCTACACTGTCCCATCCCAAAAGCAACCCAAAAGCAACAATCCCATCTCTCACAGAAAAATGTGAATGTTAACAGAAGTTAACATCTCTGCTGGATGTGGTGCTAAAATATAGTTTCTGTCTTGACATCTGAATTGGTAGTATTCCAATGTTGTTTGCCTCTTTCATATCAGTAACAGTTTTTGCCTAAGATAGATCTTATTGCATTACCATAATACTGTTGTAATTTGTTAATTGTGTCATCAGTTCACCTGCCACGTCCCACCTACAGCCTTACCATCAGACAGAGTTTGTTTTTTGTATGTTTGTCGCAAACGTCTAAGACGTGTGCCTAAACGCTTTTGAACATGTCCTACACATTCAAGCTTAGTTATAGGCACACTATCACCTTATGGTTTGTGGGCCACAACAGTATCATAGACCTTGCTGTCTCCATCCCCCACAAAAATTGGGTGTGTACCTAACAGGTATGTTACGTTTGTCAGACCGCTGGAAGATTTGCAAAAACACCGACAGCCTCCATACCGCCACAGAGACAAAACATCCAAAAAACTTTGCCATTTTCAACACTAGTCACTGTAATAACTCCATGTTTGGAAGTGTGTCCGCGCTTTTTGCCCACGTTCCATCTACTGCAACGCAAATGTCACTATTTCCACCATTTCTTACCACAGCATCATTGCGTGGCTGTTGTTATAGAATCAGTACTTGATTTTTCAATACTTTTCAAAAGTAAATTGTTGTATCTGAAAAACTTACTAGGTGGTGGAGGCATATTCATTACAGAACACAACGTTTCAGCCGACGCTTGGCCCTTTCCGATACTTCGAAGACCATACACAAGGCGTAAGTTGTTCTCGTAAGGAAGAGCTTGTAATTTTCGATGACAGAAGAGAGATGTCTTTTCATCACATTCATTACAGGACAAAAACTAAACTGGAAAAACAATGCCCCTTACGTCTAGTTGTATTTTCTACTAATGTTATTGGTCCTGAACAACTACGACAAAACTGTGAAGTTAGCAATGTCTTTACATAATATTTCTAAGTCAACTAGGATGTTACCTTTATACATTTCCCCTCGTACGCACTCAGATTTTTTCACCTGTAAAATTCAGATATTTCAAACTTTCTTTTAGATGCACTATTTTTAGACTCAGGACTTGATGATCTAGACCTAGGTCTAGGCGTATTTTCTGTATTTGGCACGTCCCGTTGACAATTAGTCATTAGGCCTAACCCTTTCTTCAGCCTAGGTAAAAGAATATCTATTTCCAACAAAACGTCTTCTATTAAACTTTTTTATTCTAGGCATCTTGAAACACTCAAGATAAACTATATGAATTCACAAGAATTACTTCTCAAAAAAAAACAGTAATAGATTGTACAGAACATAAACACAAACAAGATGTAAACAATAATAATATGTGTCAGATGTCAGACTACAGACTGCTGATGAATTTCTATATTGTAAACAGAGTAGCCAACCCACAACACGAAAATTAGTACAGGCAATAAAAGGATGTATTACATAATGCAGTACCGGGCGGCACCAGCTATGAAATGGCCATAAAAACTCATTGCAGGCCTCCAGATAAACATTTATTTTGTGTTATAAAATAAAATCCCGTCCGTATATATATATTATATATATATATATATATATTATATATATATATATTATATATATATATATATATATATATTATACATCAGTGGATTCAGAATTAAACGGAGAACAAAAAAAACAAAATATCGAATTTTTTTTAAAATGTTGAGTACTGTGTCACCTTACATATTTTAGCTTTGATTTTTTGTGTTTAGAGAAATGACATATTTTTTCTTTGAATGATTTTCCTCCTTACTATAAGGTGCTTGCGCAAGGTCAGGCACAGTACCTGAGTGAAAAGCTCCGTTTCCGTTTCCGGGAGGAGGTCTCTTTCCGCTATGGTGACCTGCTTTACTTTCGCAAAGTTATGCATGAGTTTGGGAGGTAAACATTCTCGTACTTTGGCCCTATAAGTTGTACAATGAACTCCCCCGAAACTTTTTACTGTACCTGTATTTAAGAATAACTTGAAAAAAATGAATTTACACTCATTATTTGTTTTTTGACATGGTTATTAAGTTTTTACTTAGACTATAGGTTTTACATCTTATGTAAATTTTTCTGAGTGATGTAAATAGTTTAAAATGTAAGATGACATGAGTTGTTCTGGAAAAGCAGTTTACTGAGGAAAGCTTGCAATAAAAGCATTTTTATTTATTTATTACTTTCATCTTTTTGTACTTTTCAACTATTATTTTAACTTTTAAAGGATTAATTAAGGAATTAAAAGATCTTGATTTCCAATAGTTGTACAACTTTGAAGATCAAATTGAAAGAACAATTCTTAGCCACAGGTTTTCCTTTTCTTCTGGACATAGATTATAGTAATTTTTAATGTAAGTTTCATAATGTTTTTAATATGTTGCAACTATATTAAACCATAATACCATATCTTGCCCTAACCGTAATATAATTGAAGAGGGAAATGATCAATATTGTTATTAAATAAACTTTTCTCGGCTTAGCTATTTAATGGACAAATATTTCTTTATTGTTTGTTAAGAAATGCTTTTAAACATACACAGTTAGATTGTTAACTTGTTTAAGTGTAAATTTACAAAATATAGTAATGTAGAAAAAATGTTAATAACTTCAGTTACGTTCACTTTGAAAGCAGGATATAAGAATATTACAACTGGGAATCTGTTTTTCTCTATTTTCTGTAACGAGTTCCTTCCCGGATACAAGCATTCTTTTACACGAACTGCTAATTTTACAACCGGGAGTTGCGCAGCGAGAAGGTAGTTCAAAGTAAATTACTGAATTTCACAGTTTCTTCTGGCCTAAATATGAAAGCTTAAAATACATTTAATTTGAAAAAAAACGTGTTACATCATTCTATATGGGGGTCTTTCTCTTTATTTGAACTTGATGTTAAAACATTTATAAACGTATTTTATTTATAAAAAACACACACAGAGATTTTCATTTTTTGTTTACTTCTTCATAAATTAAAAAAACGCATTGATACACAACTTATATTTTTATTTAAGTAATGCACTTTATGAGAACTATAGTGTTCGCAGCGTAATAAAACGGTAGGGTACAATAAGCGGACTCGGGTTTTTATATCGAAATTGGCAAACGATATTATTTAATTATAACCATCCATATAATCAATCGATACTGATTAATTATTTTGAACCATTAACTTTTAATATTCTGTATCAATAGCTGTAAACACTTTCAAATAATACTAGTAATGTAATATTTTAATTTTATACAGGGAGCGGCAAAATGATCTGACGGTTTTATAATGTAAACAACTCAAACGTTTTAAAGTGGTACAAAGTGTTTTATTTGCAGATTTCAGATTGGTATTTATGAACATTTATAAAAATAACCAAAAAAGGGTGAGTTGATCCGTTTAAGATTTGAATATAATGTCTTTCAAATGATGTCCGTCTTTGGCGATGCATTCTTCCAATCTTGCACTGAAATTGTCAAACACTTTCCCTAACATTTCAGGAGAGAGGTTGGATATTTCTTGGCGTATGGTTTCCTTCAGTTCATCCAATGTGCGGGGTTTGTTTGTGTATACTCTAGATTTCAGCAGTCCCCACAAGAAGAAGTCACAGATGCTGAGATCCGGGGAGTGAGGTGGCCACGCAATGTCCCCGAAACGCGAGATGACTCGGCCACGAAACTTGCTTCTTTAGAAGTTTTATTACAACACTGGCTGTGTGGGCAGTGTTGCCCCATTCTATAAACGTCTTAGGAATCACACGCAACAGCAAATCCGTAAGGCCAAAATTAGATTTTACCACACAACACTTTCAGAGCCTCAGTCTACTAAATCACTGTGGAGTAAAATTAAAGACCTTGGTGTGGGTAAATCCAATATCAGTCCACCTGTTCCGTTTGACCTCAATATTATTAATGATTACTTTATTAATATCCCTGTTAATATATCTGCAGCTAGCGATTATTTTGCTGAGCTGGAGGCTGCTCCTCGGGAAGCTGCTGGCCGCCAGTTTTCTTTCACACTTGTGAGTGAGGCTGATGTACTTGCTGCTTTCACGAGGATGACCAGCAACGCAGTTGGAGCTGACAACATACCTTTGTGCTTTCTGAAAGATACATTGCCAATCACCCTTCCTGTTTTAGTAGTCATTTTCAATTATTCTTTAAATTCCTCTGTCTTTACCTTAACCTGGAAGCATGCTCTTGTTCGTCCGTTGAGAAAAGTGTCTAATCCGCAATCCCCTTCTGACCTACGTCCAATCAGTATTCTCCCTTGTCTCTCCAAATGCCTTGAAAGAGTGGTACATCAACAAATTTCATCTTATCTGAATACCTATAACATCTTACTAAATACCAGTCTGGATTCAGACCTAATCACAGCACCACCACAACCGTAGTTAAAATCACCGATGATATCAGATTGGCAATGGACAAGAGACTAATCACAATTTTACTGCTTTTTGACTTTTCCAAAGCCTTCGACTGTGTTTATTATCCCCTTCTCCTCATCAAATTGAAGAAGTATGGTTTCTCCGATGGGTGTGTTAACTGGGTCAAATCGTATCTTACTGGCGACAGCAATGTGTCAAAGAAAGGGAAAAAATATCTAAATGGAAAACCGTAACACGGGGTGTTCCACAGAGCTCTGTTCTTGGACCCCTATTGTTCTCAATTTATATTAATGACGTCACATCTATTATAAGGCACTCTAAGTTTCATCTTTATGCCGATGATTTACAAATTTACGTACACTGTTCGCCTGTTGAATTGAGCACATTTATGGTTCTACTCAATCAAGACATTGAATCAATTGCTTGTTGGGCAAATAAACATGGGCTCAAATTAAATGAAGACAAAACGCAGGCAATGGTATTGGGAAACCCAAGATTGATCGACCGTTTGGACTTCAACGTTGCACCAAAACTTAAACTCAATAACCTCGTACTAAATTTTCAAAACAAATTAAAAAATCTTGGTCTTACTATGAGCTCAAGTCTTAAGTGGAATGACCAGGTTACGGTAACGTGTAATAGAGTATTTGCTGGCATTCACAGTTTAAAGCGTTTTGCTTTATATCTACCGTTCAGTGTCAAGGTTATGCTGGTTAAAACTCTCATACTGCCACACTTCAACTACTGTGACGTTGTTTTAGTGACATGACTGTTGAGCTTTCGGACAGGCTTCAACGTGCTCAAAACTATTGTATCAGATTTATTTTCAATCTCAGACGTTATGAGCATGTGACTCCATTTTTCAAACAGCTATCGCTTCTGAAACATCAACAACTTCGCCAACTTCACATTCTTTCAACTCTACATTCAGTTATCAGAAACAAGTCACCTGTTTACCTGTCCGAAAATTTCAAATTTATTTCCGATATAAGTGAGCGACCTACGAGTGTGGCGTTTGCCACTTTATTTTGTTGGTCTTTGGACGGACCGGGAGCTGTTTCCTTACAGCTGGTCGAGCCATCTGTTTTACCAGATGGTTGTTCTCTTTCTAGATGTTTCTGTGGCTTTCTGGGTTTTTGATTGGTTCTAGTATTTTCAGGTTTTCTAGATATCTGGAATTAGGTTTCTTGCTCTCTTCTCTTCTGACTTCCATAGGGCAAGGACATCTTGGAGTTTTCTGTGGTCGGAGTTACAAAATCAAAGCTGGCTGCCCGCTCCCTCTACGAACCGGCACGGTGTTTTGGTGTTAATATCGTATGCCTACCTTCCAATCAACGTTTCACGACCTCGTTTAATATTTAGGACCCAGTCTTTCCAAATTCAGTTTTCGAATAACGTCGCACGAGAAGGGGATCCACGTTACTTTCAATTCCTGTTCATCGACCGAACTTCTTCAGTAGGTCGTTGACTGTTCAGGCATGTCGCCTCTGGAACTCTCTTCCTGATGGTATCCGTATTATAGAAGGTCGAGCTCGTTTTGGGGCGGGGGTCAGGGACTTGTTGCTGGGCGGTCTGTAGGGGTGACGGGTGACGGTGCTCGTGGCGTGCTTGTGATCAGGCTGTGTGTTTGAGAGAATGAATGTAGCAATAACAAGAAATTTTTTAAAAAGTAAATTGTTAATTTAAGTTTTAATTTATCTTTGTTGAAATTTTTCTACATATTAAGCTGATAAATTTGATTTTCAATTATTACATGGTAGTATATATTTTGGTTAAATTTTAATTTTAATTTAAAATGGAATTTGTTATAGTTTTAAGGTTATTAAATGTAAATATGTATGTATATATATATATATATATACAGTATATATATATATATATATATATATATATATATATATATACAGTATATATATATATATATATATATATATATATATATATATATCTGTATATTATGTGAGGATGAGTGGTAGAGAGGGCTAAATAGCCCTAACTCCGCCTCTTGAATAAAGGCATATTTCATTTCGTCCTGCTGGAACAAAATTCTGTGGCGGTTGAAGCGATTTATGCGTATTTCGGGAATCAGGAAGTTTTTCAATATAGTCGGGTATCGTTGTGAATTGACGGTTACAGTTAGACCTTTCTCTTCAAAAAAGTATGGGCCTATAACACAATTTTTTGTTACGCCACACCACACAGTGAACTTGGGACTGTGAAGAGGTCGTTCATGCAGTTCTTCTGGATTGTTTTCTGACCAATATCGGAAATTCTGTTTGTTAACATAACCATTCAAATGAAAATGAGCTTCGTCGCTCATAATGAGAATTTTTTCATCTGTAAGCAAATCAATCATTTGCTCTGAAAATTCAATCCGTTTTGCATAATCACTGGGCTTCAACTGTTGCACGATAGCCATTTTGTACGGATGAAAGTGCAGGTCGTACCTTAATATTCTTCTTACCGAGCGGTCAGACATCTGCAGAGCTGCAGCTTGTTTACGTGCAGGCCGCCGAGGACTGGCTTCCACAGCTCCTCTCACTCTCTCGACGTTCTCTGGCGTCCGGGCTGACCTTGGACGGCCTGTTGATTTTCGTTTTAAAACTGAACCGGTAGCTCTAAAGTTACCCACCCACAGCAAAATGGTGTTTCGAGTTGGCACTTTCCCTCTTGGAGCCACATTAAAACGTCTGCGGAACTGCCGCTGAACAGCAACAACACTATCGCCACTTTTAAAAAATGCTTCCACAACGAACGCACGGTGCTAAGCCGTCCACCGCTCCATGGCTACTAAAAATGTCCGCACGTACAAATGTAGGCTCTGCCACGCCCCTATCCCCACCACCCCCCACCACTCACTCGCTTGACAGCGCGGCAGCGAAAACCGTCAGATCATTTTGCCGCTCCCTGTATAAGTAACATTTGATTATTAAAAATGGCAGTCAATTTTTGAAAACTACACAACATTGCTTTGAAAGATGATAAGACTTTTTTTCGTGACTTCAACATGTGGGACTTGCACCGAAAAACCCAGTACCTATGTGACATTTGTGGGAAAGAAACAACTGTAACTGTGAGATGAGTAAATATGGTCGTCTTCAGATTCCCTAATTTTGGTTATAATAATTTGTTTAATCACTTTAAATATTAAATTCATATATTATTTTAAAATATTTTATTGTTATTTAGGACTGTAGATACCTTTATATCGATTGATAGTCTAGGATTTGAGATGCGAGTATTAGGTATCGATGATTACAATCTTCGATATAAAAAACCGGGTCCGCTTATCGTACCCTACTCAATAAAACTAATATTCTACTTAATCTGTTCTCATTAATGTTGGAATTTGTGGTGAACATTGGAAGAATAATCGACAATCGAATAATGATCGTTATTCTTGGTAAACGTTCGGTTTTACATAACAAAATTACATTCGTGATCAAACAACGGTACGCTTTATAATTTTCTCTATCATTGAAAGCAAAAGTTTAGTGATTGAGGTAGTATATGCTTTTTATATTCCTCTTAGCCACAAGAATGACATACATAGACAAAAAGATTTTCCAGTCTTCTCTTCAACTTAAACTTTTATCGGTGTCGTTGCAGTTGAATAGAATATTTCTGAATTATTATTTCTACGAAATTCAACCAATATAAAAATCTGTTTATACCAGCTAAGTAAACCATTTTGATATTAAGAATCAAATAATATATTTAAAAGTGGAGACTTTTAACTGATGGGGTTTTTCTAAAAGATATCTTATATTATAATCTATTTGTAGTTTTTTTATAAAATGCGTCCAGGTTTTAAATATTTATTTGATGTTACTAATAGTATAAGTATATTTTAAATTATCTTATTATAAAAAGATATCAAGATAATTGTTTATTAAAACTAAGAATATCTTTTAAAAGGTTGCTATTAGAGTTTTTAAATCCTAATAACAAAGCCTTATACATATACATCAATATACACTATATATTAAGAAATAATTTAATATTTTCCTATATTTTAACGTTTTTGAAAAAATATACTGCCTGAGCTTTAGCAAAACCTATCTCTTGAAGGATGGAAATATTCTATCTCTTTATTACTGTCTGTGTGCCTGTCTTTTTATCTGCATCCTTGCAGAATATATAGAGATATAAGTAACCTACGGACTTAAAATTGTACATGAAGTAGTGTATTTGTATGTGAGGAAAATTGAGTCAATGATGGTGCATGTCATTCCATGAGTTTTAGAGGAGCGTTGACGAATAATTTATATGGTCTTATGGGCAACTCTAGTGACTACGAGAAAATATCAAAATAAATACATTTTTTAACAAACTCAGAAATCTAGATGAGATTTTAGCATGTTGCATATTAACACATGTTCCTTAACTAACCTAAACATCTACTAAATATATAAACCCAATTTAATGAAAAATGTTTCATGTGGTTGCCCGAGAAATATATATATATACATATATATATATATATATATATATATATATATATATATATATATCAGCAGTGACGAAATATATATTCTTTTGGTTTGTCGGAGTATTTAAAAATTCCTTTTCTTTATGATTATTTACTTTCCTATTGTTCGCTCTGCATAATTAAATGAGCCGTAATATTCATATTTTGCATAGCCCATAAGCGTAGGTTGTTATTAAAAGTTTTATATAGTACATTTAGTCAGTGGCATTCTTAGTACCTAGCTATAATTACATATTTTTTAAATATTTTTGACATTAATACGTCATACTATAATGTAGAGACTAGTAGATATATTAAAGGAGTGTCTTACATCTAAGGTAAATAGTGAAAATGTTACACGCGTCTTATTGAAAGCAGCAAATTGAGGAAAAGGCCGTTTTAATTCCATACTTTCTTCAAATACTTTTATCTCTCTGTCATTCGTCGACTTAGTTACCGTGGAGATGTGTCTTAAAGTAATTTATTGTGTTTCTAAAAATGTTTCAAAAACCAGTAGGTTTCGTAAAGAGTGCACATACAGCTGGATAAAAGTTGCAATTATTTCACATTATGGCCAAAACTCACATTTATATTCCATAATTTTCATACACATATATGCATAAGAGATTACAGTTTTAATAATTATCTGCAATATCTAAAAAATATAAAAGGAAAAAGATAGGAAGGATATCTAGGTAACGTGGAAATTTTAGTATGAAAAGTATGTTGTACTATACAGAGAAATGGCTTAGACATTTAGTAACATTAAAAAAATAGTGTCAAAATCTTATACATAAGAAAAATTTGTAATTAACATTATCATTGGTAATCATACTTGGTCACAAAATAAATTATTAGCATTTGGTTGGTATTATTATCTAAATTGGAAATGTCTAATTCCTAAGAAATAAACAAAAAGGGGAAAATAACTTGTGTTTTTGTATGTTCTTTGTTTTTATTACTGAATTAATAATACGCTGTATTGAAGATATTATGTTCTAAGGACCTAATAATGAAATGTATTGCAAAATATTTCACGTCCATTTTCCTTTTTAATGAGTACATTACACATTTATGTATTACATACTTCTACTTTAAAACTATACAATAATGTTTATTTAATTAGTGTATAAATAAATTTTTAAATTTCATGTAGTTTTTCTCTTACAGTCTAAAGAAAGTTTGTCACCTCAAGATTCCTGCATTACGAATACAGTACTCCAAGCGTAACCAGCTTTGAATTCCACCTAAACTGCTCTACAGTATTTGTTATTCATAACATATTTCTAGAAAGTTCACAAAACTAAGTTATGGGAAACAGAGTACATTCTTGTGATTGCCCAACATATTACTTAACAAGGGCCCATAAGTGTCTTAACTTCTGGTATACTCTGATTTGCGTTATGCTCTACAACAGAGAGGGTATTGCAATACATTTTTAACAGGAAAAAAATAAACATTTAATCAGTAATGATTGTTTATACCTATTGGAAAAAAGCGGTCCACCACCTACATTTCACGGCAATACATAATATATTTGATTAGATAAGGAAGAACGAGAAGGGAGAAAGTATCACAATCTATACCTTGTTTAAAGTTTCATAATAAATAAATTGGGTAATCTAGTTAAGAGTTAATTGTAATTCTTTTATGACTTTCAAACTGAAATATTTACTTTCATTAAGAAATTCTTGTATATATATATATATATATATATATATATATGCATATATTATATTTATATATAGATATATATATATGTGTATATATACATATAGGTATATTTATGTATAATATAGGAGGAATAATCTATTTCTTTCAGTCGAAGTTAAAAAGTGTTGTTTAATGACACTTCCCTATTCACGTATACATTTAAAATTTACTTATTTCGTTTTAAAATACACATTAATTTCCCAAAAGACCAAACACACCGACGCACACACTGAGTAAATATTTAGAAAGTCACGTGTCAGTCACGTTTCCTGTGACTGCCACCGCACTGCGCCACTGTCACTGATACCCTGGTAACTAATAGTGAGCACATGGCTGGTGTTTGTAATACGACGCGGGTGATTTATGTTTACTTTTATTCCTCACGTGGTGAGAAACACCTTTAAGCTGAAAGAGTAAATGTTTCTTTGAACATAGTTTGTAATATGGAGTAATAGGATTAATCTCATTTTTTCAGACGTTGGTAAGGTTAAAGGTTGGTCTCGTGATGCTCCGTGGACAGAGACAGATTTTAAATGAAGCAAATACAAAGCTTACACCAAATTTACTCATCATAGAACTTATTCTTATATAAATGAAATTTCATGCCGAATTTAAAGGCCGCTTATGATTGTTTTCTACATTTCTTACACTATGATACATTCATATTTTGTTCTTTAAATTTTCATATACGTTATTAAATAATGAATCAATTTCCAATAAAATGATGTGGTTGTTGCCATGAATAGGCTATAATATAATTTAATATCACATATCTACAAATAAGCGAGCACGACCACTTTAAATGTATGCTTGCACTAGAACAACAACAATAATTATGATCAGAGTAGTGCCATCAGCTGTTTTGACATGTATTATATGTAAGTTTTTTTGTATTAAATACAAGTATTAAACCTTTTTAATTATTTAAGATATACCATTTTAACGAGGAAATGTCAAATCTTAAATTACTTTTGCACTTTGGAAACTAAAATTATTATTGAATTCGACATCCACTAAACCATATTAGTGATTTAAAACTATATTACTAAATATAGTGTTAGTAAGTTTTAATACCATGAGGAACTTGCTCGTTATAAACGATTAATTGTTAAATCCTTGGAGCATAATGCTATATACCTTGTAACATATAACGGTGGTAAATGTACGAAATACTCTTATTTTCAGGCTATTTAATTTATTTACTAGTACATTAATTCTTTATTATTAACACTTTGGAAATGGAAATGTTCACTACGCATATGTTTACTACGTAAAATATGAATAATATATGACAGTTCCTTCCTCCTTTATATTCATATATTACTTATTAAGTCAGAATGTTTCGATTCTTCAGATGAAATTTGTATCGAATTTGGAATTTTATTACAACCTGGAAACTTGAAAATATTATTATTTTACTTAGGTCAGTGAATGGCTCTTACCAACCAACCAGACTCATGCCGGCGAAGACTCCAGTTATATATTTATTCTGCTTTTATATTAGCACACTGTTCAATAATTTAGTGAATTATTTTAATTATACTCTGTTTCAAAGAAATGCAAAAAAATGTTACATTAAAGTACTCCTTGTGATTACAAAACTGAAGCTGAAGCTGAAACAGAGATGCTTGAACAAGGTTACATATTAACAGTGAGGATGCGGTTAAATTTGTTTAACTTTTGCTTCAGCCAGAAATATCAAAACTTCCTTTTATGAAAATGGTTCAGATTATGCGTACTGGAACTTTTCACAGATAAGTACAATACAGTATATTTTGACAATTAATTATTATTGATAAGAGATGAGTTTAAGCGTAAATATACTAAATTTTATATATATATATATTATAGACACATCCAGGTGAAAATTCTGTGGTGATGCATTACTGTCATAAAAAAATGAAATGTTAATAAAATAGAGTTTTGCATTATGTATTTTTAATTACATTACATTTTGATCATAAAAAATACAAACATTTCTTAAAATCTGTACCGTTATTTAGTTGTATTTGATATGATACATATTTTCGCAACCCTGTTACTAGTTGCTGGTAATAAGTTACATCCAATTTCCCTGAAACTAAATTCTTGGCGGATTAATAACCTAATTGGCACGCGTATTAATTTTATCTCTCGTCAACTTTGCAGCTGCCGTTTCTGCTGCCGAGTAACATATCGAGCGCCTTTTTCAAGTTCCCAAAGGGAAAGACTTTGCTGACGCTTAGACAAAGCCTGAGCATATTACTCTTAGTTTAAAAAGAGTAATATTATCTTAGTATATAAGAGGGCTTCATAACTCTAAATTCGCCTGGTAAAACTATTGCTTGCCCAAACTTGGAATTCGGCTAAGCATCATTGAGCCTGTAAGCCTATTCACTGAGTAGTCAAGGGAATTTCTGTTTTTTTAAGCGCGAAGGATGCTTCATGATTGTCTATCTAGCTGTCCACAGGACATTGCAAGAATGGAATGAGCTACAGACTTGAAATCTTGCATGCAACCTCTGCAAAGCCTGTTACATTACACATACTTTTACATTTTCTTATTTTGACAATCTGGATATCTCCTTCCCAGGAGAAGAAAGGTCGCAATTATGTTCCAAAACATGAGATGGCAGTTGTGATGAAGAGAAACATACGGTTGGAGGTGGAAGAATTTCACCACTAGATATAGTTACAGACACAGACAAGCTCACTTACCATACTTGGATATTCGCCGCCAATCTTCTTTAGAGTGCCGTGCGGAGTGACATATATAATTACTTGGGTTCTCCAATAAATAGTTTTCTTCACTCTGCCAATTAATAAAACATACAGATTACTTACTTCATAAGTTTGATTATATTACTAACATTTAAGTGGTTTACATTGAGTTTATTCGGTTACATGGAATTTATGAATATTCATGCTAAGCGTTTTAAGCGATGACAGTTCTTTATTCTCGCATTCACTAATAGAATTTCATTTACATAAACTATCTAAAAAAATCTCTTACAGACATATATCAATATTTTCAAAATTAAAAGTAAGTAAGCATATGAGTGAATGGCAACAGTATATTTTACTTAGTACACAATACAACAACAGACAACATAAAAGCCTCAGACTCAGCAATTCCGTCTGGCCAGAAGCGTGCAATATTCCAGAAGCAGCACAATACCGCAATCTACCATCATTCTCTTGCTTTGTTAAACTTTATTGTAGCATGCAGTTCTACAACTCGTAAATTAAATTGCTTTCTTCCTAGGACTATCATACTGTTCATTTGTCTGCTACGGGTACAATTTTCAGTGACCGCATCATGAAAGTGTTGTATGTATAACTAAGTTTTAATGTTTTATACCGATTTTAACATGAAGACAAGCCCGTATTTGATGTACCAGTTTAACATATTAAAACTATTATTTAATTATGAAAAATACTTACTTTTACGGCAAAGTATGATCCGTTATACGGCCATTAACAAGAGTTTATTTGTTTGTACTGATTATAAAATCACGTATATGTTAATTGTGCTTTTCCTTTGATGACGGTATTGCTGTGTTGGAAAGTAATAATAGATTACAATGTAACACATTTTAAAACTGTAGCTTTTTAATTTTGAAGCTATAATACAGTTTTTAATATAAGTACAGAATGTTCACAATTTGCCAATAAAATAAAATAAACTAACCACTACAATTAGATCATTTTACTGTAGGTTGGTACATGTGCTGAGTTTCGCTAAAATTATTTGCAAAGAAGAATAAAAACTAGGGGAAATTTATGTCTGACAAATAAGTCTCCGACTTGTAGGTAATGAGAAAATAAGATCATAGGCCATTCATATGTTTCAAAATCCTTTAAATACTCAAATTTCGATACACTTTTAATTTATCTAATCGGTGAATACTATTTATGTAATTAATGATTATGTTATAAGTTTCATGAACATCATATTTTAGAATATTTGATTTACGAGCGACAGTGAAAGATAAAAGGAAAGCTGTCTGATGAAGTGAAAATGGTTTGCAGTATTTAACATAATTCTGCATTTCCGTAAAGGATCTGCTAGATTATTCCGAATATGTTTTACCATCAAAACTTTCATAAAATATCATATACTCAACCTATAGATTTATCTCTTATACTCTAAAATTCTCATTAAAATAAGTCTGCTAGTGTATTGATATAAACTTGCAACCTTTTGCCACCTAAAGCTCTTGCTGTATTTCTTTTTCCAAGAACCTTAATGAGAGATGCGTCACAGGACAAAAATCTGACATGAGTCAAAGATTAAATTTTACTGTCTAAGTGTACAGCTGGACAAAGCAGGTGTGACGTCCATTTGGGTTTACACTGTTCTTACTACCATAACAACGTTTCACAGTGAAGTTATTATACTGGACATGAACTTAGTCTCAGTCTATAAAAGTCACTGGAGTGTCTCATAATGGCGAGATATGAGACGAGAAATTACAACCTGAGTCTGTTATAACAAACAATGGCGCGGACACGTCTCCTTTATCCTTAATCATCCTGTTGTCCTGTGTACAAGGTTTGTTACCTAGTACAAAGATTAACTGTGATTCTTTACTAACATCACGTCATTTTACACTATTAGCATACATTAGTTATTGTGAGCCATTTTATATTTCCACTCACATAAATTCATAAATAAATATATTGAAAAATGCTCAAGGCATATTGTAAAACCACTGACTCATTTAGTCAATTTGTCTTTTAGCTCAGGAGTTTTTCCCTCACTCCTAAAAATTGCAAAAGTGCATCCAATTTTCAAGAAAGAAAACCCCCTGTTCAATAAATAACTATCCATCTCAATTTTGCCTGTCTTAAGCAAAATATTTGAAAAACTTTTTCTAGCGAGAATGCTTTACTTGTATATATATATATATATATATATATATATATAAATGAATGTTTGTGTGTTTGTCCTTTATGGAATCGTAAACTATTTGACCGATCATTACGAAAATTTATATGTATACGTATTTTTCCACGGAGATGGTTTATAAGCTATGCCCATTGATGTAACTCACCACCAAGCGGCGCTGGAAAAGATAAAAGTTAAAAGCACCTGCACACTATAAACTGCAATTACGAGACAGTTACGTATATTACCTTGCCAAACACTATTTGAAGGCGCTAGTTATTATGTATATTTGTCCTTAAGATACATTTCTGATTGAACTTAAAGTTTGAGTGTTAGACCACTTTATAATAAAGTACATGTACGTGCACAATGGCTATAAACATAAACAGATTTTCTTGATCGTGGCAACAAGGCAAACTCTACATCGGCGTTGTAAATATAATTCAATTAAACTAGAAGTTCACATACACTGGCAAAGCCGTACGAAAATCGTGCAAAGCGGCGGGAAACAGCTAGTCTTAAATAAAAACAACCAGCTTTCTGAACACCAATTTGGGATCAGGAAAAATAAATCTACAATAGACGCAGTGGTGCGTCTGGTTGATATGGTTGTGGAGAGGCTAGTACGTCAGGATCACACATTAAGTGTTTTCCTTGACCTTTCTAAAGCATTCTACTGCGTTGACCATGAAATACTGCTTGACAGATTACAATCTTATGGCATCAGAGGTGTGCCGCTCTTATGGATGGCTTAAATAATTTTTAAGTCAGAGAGCTCAAGTGGTTCAGATCTCAAACCAATTTTTCAAACCAATACAACTAAGTTATGGAGTACCCCAGGGCTCTATACTCGGCCCAATCCTTTTCCTGTTGTATTTCAACGACGTACATTCATCGCTGCTGCATGGGAAAATCGTGCAGTATGCTGATTTGTCGGTAATCAGAGATAACTCACAAGAAGGTTTGGAACTACAAACATTTATCGATATCAACAATTGTGTTCAATATTTCAACAACTTCAACCTTCAAACGAATTCTTCGAAATGTAACGTGCTAAATTTCGCACTGCGCCCAGTGGACTCCCAATGTGGGTCAGCTGTCATATTGACAGATTCCATATTGGAAGAAGTCTACTCCGCAAAATTCCTTGGAATACTCTTCGATCGAGGGTTGACATGTAATAACCACACTGACCATGTGTGTACCAAACTGTCCTCAGGAATATATGTTTTGAGGTCCTTGGCCCGGTATTGCCCCAGTCAGGTATTGATTCGGCATATTATGGGCTAATTCACTCTCACCATTCCTATGGGGTGGTGTTGTGGGGGGCCTGTGCAGGCAATAATTTCCTGAGGGTGTTCAAATCACAAAAAAGCGATTCGTATTATCGCAAAGTTGAATTTCAGAGAGTCGTGCAGGACAGCATTCAAAAACTGTTGACTTTGCCCAGTGTCTACATTTTAGAAACATCTTTGTTCTGTTTGTCTAAATGTGCCCTTACCATGGGACGTGACATACACGGGTATGAGACTAGAGGCAGTGATAACTTCCGAACTGGAAGACACAGAACGGTGGTTTATGAGCACTTGCCTTCGCAGGCAGGTGTTCGTTTCATCAACAGATTCCTAATTTCTATTAAAAACGCCCAAATGCCCAAGGCGTCAAAAGCTCGTCTTAAGCGCTTTCTGGTGTCAAAGACATTCTACAGCGTTGACGAGTTTCTGGAGTTTAACTGGGAGACCGCCCAATTCGATAACTGACCCCAGCGCTGGAAGTGGGTTGTGATTGGCGAAGCATGAGTGAGACTGGAATGTATGAAAAATTATATAAGTTTGAATGTGGTGGTAGTGTGGTATGAGAGTTTAAAATTTATAAATAATTATGACGTTTCCCATAAAATGTGAAGAAATTGTTGCGAGCAATTAAAAATTTGATTTGATATGATTTCAGCTAGATTGATTTAATAAACATATTAGTTATAAAATATTAGACTAATGTCATTTTACTTACACTGTGCTCTTTTTAGCCTAGGGTTTTAGCTAGAGATACCCTGTTTTTATTTTAAAAATCATCAAGGTCTTCGGTATTTATAGACTTTATCCGTTGAACATAGCTGGCTGAGTTGAGATTTTTTCGAATTTCCGAATATCTGTTTCCTTATAAATATATTAATGAAGTTTTTCTTGCGGCGCGCTAAAACTTTATTTAAAAGAAAATATAGTTTACTCATTATCCAACATACCATGGACACTACTGTGTATGTTAGATATATTTGTACGTGACCTTTCCACAATTTGACAGTAATCGTAGCTATCAGAATAAATGTATTTGTTATGTTTTTCAGTTGTGTAGTTAAGAACTGAGAATCCTGTTAAAAATAACATACTGTACGTGGTCCGATGTGATCCAATTTTACATTACAAAAATGTAATTAATCAGTAACAGTAGAAAGGATGCTTCATGTACAGTATAAAGCAACATTTACCAGACCTCATTTCCGAAAGTTTGATTTTTTCAATAAGATAAATGATAAATGTCAATAATGGATCTGGTACGCTGAGTGTTGTGTGCTTCTGGTAAAGTATAAAGCCACATTTACCAGACCTCATTACCATAAGTTCGACTGTCCCTCATTTGCTAATGGCTACCTCATCTAATAAATGTCGATAATGGACATCGTACGCTACGTGCTGTGTGCTCCTTGTACAGTATAAAGCTACATTTACCAGACCTCATTACCGTAAGTTCATTTGTTCCTCATTTGATAATGGCTACCTCGTCTGATAAATTTCTATAATGGAACTCGTACGCTGCGTGCTGTGTGCTCCTTGTACAGTATAAAGCTACATTTACCAGACCTCATTACCGTAAGTTCGATTGTTCCTCATTTGGTAATGGCTACCTCGTCTGATAAATTTCTATAATGGAACTCGTACGCTGCGTGCTGTGTGCTCCTTGTACAGTATAAAGCTACATTTACCAGACCTCATTACCGTAAGTTCATTTGTTCCTCATTTGGTAATGGCTACCTCGTCTGATAAATTTCTATAATGGAACTCGTACGCTGCGTGCTGTGTGCTCCTTGTACAGTATAAAGCTACATTTACCAGAACTCATTACCATAAGTTCGACTGTTCCTCATTTGCTAATGGCTACCTAATCTAATAAATGTCGATAATGGACATCGTACGCTACGTGCTGTGTGCTCCTTGTACAGTATAAAGCTACATTTACCAGACCTCATTACCGTAAGTTCGAATGTTCCTCATTTGCTAATGGCAACCTCGGCTGATAAATGTCAATAATGGATCTCGTACACTGAGTAATGTGTGCTCCTTGTACTATATAAAGCCACATTATATTTATGTATGCTATATCACGTCACACTGTGTTGCACTGTAACTGCTGTGCACTGAGTTTTTTTGTATCGTAAACCTAATAGAAAATAATGTAATAGACTAAAATATTACGAAATAAATTTACGTTATTTTGTAGAAGAAAAATGTATTCTTCTGTGTGCAAAGTATACAGTTTTATTATAGTTCAATTCAATTTGTATAAAAACTATTGGAAATATCTAACAAAATCAATAACGGAAATTATTGCAATAAATTGCTATAAAAACAATCTAAACATATTATCAAAACGATATAAACTATGTGTTTGTTTTATTTTTTCATATCTTTGGATTGAGCTTTACATCAAAAAGAATGAGTTTTGTAATAACTGCTGGAAAACGGTTTAATAATAAATATTCTTAATAGTAGTCAATAACAAATTGGTTTTTATTTTTTGAAAAGTCTCGGAGTTAAACTTGTTTTCCAAAATTCAATTTATACTTATATAGGATATAGAAATTATTTATCATTCTATGTTTAATGGTGAATCAATTATAATTTAAAATCTAATGTGAGGGATGAGGATATCACAATGCTTTAAAAATGTACAGTATACCACTGGTGGCATGGGTAATTTGTTTTTTTTTTCCTGCATGTAGCCTGGTGGTGAAGTCCTTCTGATCTTTCTGCATTATAATAAGAAATTTGGTTTATGTTTAATCTAGGCGCTGTACTTAGCCCTGCAATGAGGTTTTCCCATAACTGGACGACAAATTGGTTTCATAATTAATTCAAGCGCAGTAATCTTCAGTTTATTCAAGAATAAGTGAGTGTGTGGCTTCCGCAGTAACACTCTTAACCTGGTATTGTTTTTGGCTGAGCGTTATTAAACCCCATCATTAAAAAATCTGTCGTCTGTCAGAATCCTTCACCATGTAGTAAGTACCACCATGAGGGTAATGTATAACTAATGAGTGTAGTATCCCTCATCAGTGTAAATAGAACCGCTCCTCATCGATAGTAAAGTAAAGTAAACATTATTATTTTACAAAACAAAGTTACGACTAAGAAGCTCTGCTCCCTCTAAACACTTAACCTGAGAGCCAACAGCTTAAAGGTGACTTCCAAACCAACCCAATGGCCGGGCAGGCGGGCTGCTTGCATGGACAGGATCGCTCAGAGGTCATCCATCCAAGCAGCAGCTACGTTCAACGTTGCTTTATCTGGTTATCTTGCGATAACCGTTGTACCCGCTACACTGCACCACTGGCGCATTAGATGGCGGTTTTCCTGGCATCGAAAATTATATCTAGTTTATTGGGTTATGATTCTATTTTCAATCGTCATAGGCTCACTGCGCTCGTTTGTTCCTCTAATAGTAGTTACAAAATAAATGAAGCCAATTGAATCTAACGTCCCCTACTTCACAACTACTCTTTGCATTAAATTTGATAAACGTTTTTAGGTACTATATAATACCTTAAATATATTTCACCAAAATAAGACTGTATACGTAAACGACAAATCACATACGTTATCACTAATTAAATTCATACAGGTATTGTATGTTACCTTATTCACTGTACGTGTACTTTCAGTTCATACTTCGTAGTTTGTCAACTAAGCACATTATAGATATTCAAATGGCAATGCTATGACCAATCTGCTGATATTTAGTTGATTATTGAATGTTATAAAATCTTACATTGAGTTTGTTTATTGATTGAAAATAACTGCCTGGGCATAACGGGTGCTTTAGTAAACAGCTGGCTTAAACTAAAATATAATACTCTCTTGATGTACATTGAAACATTGTTTTGGGGGTGAAGCGCTACAGTTTGATGTATTTCGAATTCACAAAAGGCAAGTAAATAGTATTAAAGGTTTCGACGGGTAAAACATATTTATATAAAATAGCGGTTTTAGATACATAAACTCGCTGTAAAAAAGGCAATGTTACAATGTTTAAAGAATTATCTATAGTGTTTCTCTACGTAACAAGCAACCTTAGTTGCAACTATGTGGATTTATACGCACCATATTAAAATAAAAACCTGTCACCTATTTTAGGTGTTAAAAATATTGCTGTGAAAAACTTTCTTTATTTCAAAATATAGTATATAGGTTCATATATAGTATTCTAGGAAGGAAGATTTGACGGGATAACATGACAATCGGACATTTGCCATCGTTATGGTTACAAAAGGTATAACAACGTTTCAAGGATTGGAATCTATCTTCTTTGTCAGGTAGGGGAGGTATTAGTACACACAAAAATAAGGAACAGAAAAAAGAAAATAAGGGAAATAAAAGGGTTCAAACATACCCAAAAGCGGCTAGGAATCTAGTCCAGGCGTTGTCACTGCTAAGTACATAATTAAGTCCCGAGCACAAGGCACGAGTAGGAGAAACACAATCACACATCACACCAGCACGGATAAAGGTATATATAGTAGGCCTATAGTGAAATATATTCAATATACATTCAGCAAAATTCATTCATTTTTTCAATGTTTCATATTTTTTTGTTATAAGTTAAACCGTTTTCATAAAAAAAGGAAAAATATCACGCAGAGTCAGATAAAAGTTTTTGATCCAAAAAATAAAGGTTTTAAGTTTATGTTTTCTAGAAGGTTAATAGAAGCTTTCTATTGATTTTGTATAGGGTATAAATACTTTATGCCAGGTGTCGCTTTGTTTGTTAGCAAAATTACATTCTATAGCTACTGTACATGCTGTAAGATGTCATATTTAAAATGTTGTATGCTTTTACCCGGTTTCTTTACAAATGTATTTATTCCATGATTTGCACGTTGCCATAAGTAACAATGGTCAATAACGGAGAGTCAAATGCATGATATGAAATTCCAATCCCATTAGATTGAATTTAATATCGTATATATAAACGAAGCTTCGTAGAGAAATGAAACTTTTTTCAGCCTCTCATAGCTTAGCTGACTCCCAGAAAACAATCACTTACAAAACCTTTACGAGTAAATATTAATGACTTACATACAAATGTTTAGAAAGGTGTGAGTTTTGGCTCTAGAGGTAAAAAAAATTATCAAATAAGTGAATGTACGTACATTTTAAAGAACATATTAATTTAGCATTGTACGTTGATATTAATTTATTTTTAACCAAAGAAACGTATTCCCGTGACTGCCTTTTGTTGCAATATAAAATTATAATGTCTATATTATAGAATATTACAATTCAAAAATTAAAGTATCTTTGTTTGTATATTGTCTTCATAAAGAATCAAGCCTTAAATGATCTGTTTTAAAATTCTCCCTCCCCAGATTGATAAAAGGAATGGGTGGATTTACAGCAATAATATTATTTTTGGCATAGAGTATTTTGAACGAGACGTTTAACTGTTTATACAATACCGACAAAGAGAAAGTTAAGTCTTAATTGGCTTCAATTAGAGATGCGCTTTGTCTTCACTGATCAAAGACAAAATTAACATACTCAATTGCCTTTCAAATGATAATAAATGACAGTTAGTTAAACCTTTGGGATTCTTTTGATATTATAAAGTATTCCTCTTTAAAATTGGTTTTTAAAACATACTACAGTACGTTATATAAACGTTATGTAAACGAAACACACACACACACACACACACACACACATATATATATATATATATATATATATATATATTATATATATATATATTATATAAATTTTCGGTGAGATAAACGTATCTAAAATCATCACTGAATGTTTGGAACAATTATTAACGTGGATGAACTAAAACGTAAACTATACTGATAAAGGCAGTTTACTGTGTCTTAATTTACATAACTTTTGTTACATTTGTAGCCTGCTTATGTGTTTATATAATTTAATCTCTGTCTACGTATCTTTATGATCACAAATGATTTGAGCTCAAATTGAAATGACAACTACAAGTAAATTACTATTGCAATTTCATTAATAAAGGCTGACCTACCCAAATGATTAGGAAGTATTGGAATATTAAGTATTTATGCACTGCTATCATGAAATACGTGGCATCCTCAGTTCTAAGTCCTGTTAGACACCAGATGTTCATTGTAATTATTGGACTACTCAAGCAATCAAGTTTTTAAGAGTTGTAAATTCCTATAATGTAGGAATCATTAGTCCCATAGCTCGTCATGATTTTGGGTTCCAGAGACTAAAGATTGAAAGTCCTTAATTTCCAGAGGCCTACTGTACAATATTTAAAACTGATATCTGTTTCTTTGATAAAACAATTTAATTAAAAGAATTTACGTACATTATTCATTACATATGTTACATATATTATGACCTGAATGATATTATGATGGGGGTTTGTAAATGAATACATATTATGCAGTATTACAGAGAATTAATACTGATAAATCCATCTTAACCCCTTTAGAGGTGATAATACTGATTTATTATTACACTGTTATGTAAAATACTGATATCTTGTCTAGAATGAATATCGCTGACTGAACTACAATTTGCATAGCCTTTATAAATCATAGTCTCAATCGTGAACACAACCTTTATGAGATTGCTTAATAAAAATCCTTTGTTTTAACTAGTAGAGCGCAAATCTTGGCTCCACGAATTTTGATGCGTTAATGGTGAACCTAACTAAAATAAACACAAAAGCAAATAGCCTTAGGCAAGTCATTAATTGATAACACTAAAATTGCTTCACTAATAGGGTTACCCATAAGCAACTTCACTGCTGGTCTTAACCATAAAAAAACAAATTAGAACTGAAGTAGTATCAGTAATGTACCTTACGTTACAATACAAATATTTAGACTAGTTCTTGGCTTAGTAGGTAACCATTACTCTAAGCAAAATAATACTTACGGAAAGAGCTCACAGGATTTCACATCACATCCTCATATACCAGAAGTATCAAATTTAATCTAGATTCATTACAGCAGATATCGTATTCATATTTATTTCCGCAATGCATAAGGACTCAAAACTTTGCACAGCCCATGTCTGGAACGACCATCTTTAACTTTCAATTACCGGATATGTACTGAAACTAACGAACTCAACCAAGCTGTTTGAAAATAAGGTATGTTCACATATGTTGTATGATTCTATAAAAAAATTATAGTAGTTAATGTATTCGCAAGCTCGGGTTGTATTGCATAAAGCTATACATATATAAATTATATTCTCGGATTATAATAAAGGTTTTGGATTCTATGGACCATTATAAGAGATAATTTGTGAAAAATTTCCGAATAATCTGTACGAAATCTACCTATACAAATTATGTGTATATAACATGTTAACTATATATTGTTTTATTACTTGTGATTACAGATATTTAGCAATCATGATATTAAATATTATATCTATATATATAATTTCAATAAACATTGAATCACAAAAAGTACTTGCTCCGCCGGGACTCGAACCCGGATCTCTCACTTGCTGGGTGAATGTGCTACCATTACACCACAGACCCCTCACTTTTAACGATTCAAATATTTTGTATTTGGTCGTTTCTTTCACATATGTGTTTCAATAACCAAACTAACATATGATCGGAAGACCAAATACCTATCAAATGACTTGTTTACATTCATAAAATTTGTATAAGTGGCAATAGCATAATTTAATTTCAATAAACATTGAATCACAAAAAGCACTTCCTCCGCCGGGACTCTAACCCGGATCTCTCATTTGCCGGGTGAATTTGCTACCATTACACCACAGAGCCCTCACGTTTTACGATTCAATTATTTTGTATTTGCTGTTTCTTTTACATATTTTTTTAAATAACCAAACTAACATATATATTCTCGGATTATAGAGCTTTTGGATTATATGGACCATGATAGGAGAAAATGTTAACAATCTCCGAATAATCTGTTCGAAATCTACCTAAACAAATTATATGTATAAAAAATGTGTATTATATTTTATTTTATTACTTTTTATGCCAGGTAATTAGCAATTATGGTATTAAAAGTGATATTAAAACTCAACGATAATAACAAAGTTTGTTCTCATATTATATTTTACAATCCCTCACCATTAGTGAGAGGGGGATTTAAAGTAAAAAGTTATAATAGCTTTGTATCTTATTATATCATACCTAGACAAGTGAGGCATCAAAAATTAAATAAAACCACAATATGTATCAAGTATAATAATTACAAGTTTAACTAAAATTATAAGCTACATATAAATATTTCAATTTAAGTCCGCAGTCTTGAATATCTTATAATACGTGCACAAGGGGTGTTCTTTTGTTTATGAATCACAAACTCGACAAACTAGACAAAGTTGAGGTGCTCTTGTAAGGGAGACTACATTTTAACAGCGAAGCGAGTGGAAGGACACTAAGGGTGGATTTTGTTTATAAATCACAAACTCGACAAAATTAGTCAAAGTTGAGTAGCACCTATAAGGTAGAATACATGTTAACAGTGAAGCCAGTGGAAAGGCAGTAAGGGTGAATTTTGTTTACAAATTACAAACTCGACAAAATTAGTCAAATTTGAGTAGCACCTGTAAGGGAGAATACATGTTAATAGTGAAGCCAGTGGAAAGGCAGTAAGGGTGGATTTTGTTTACAAATCAAAAACTCGACAAAATTAGTCAAAGTTGAGGAGCTCTTGTATGGAAGAATACATTTTAACAGTGAAGCCAGTGGAAGGGCAGTAAGGGTGGATTTTGTTTATAAATCACAAACTCGACAAATTAGTCAAAGTTGAGGAGCTCTTGTAAGGGAGAATACATGTTAACAGTGAAGCGAGTGGAAGGGCAGTAAAGGTAGATTTTGTTTAACTTCCACTTCACCGAGAGGCGGAGTCTACTCTTTATTACAATGGCCCACAATACGTCAAACTTCTTTATACCTTATCATTAGATATTTACTTATAACATCTCTCACACACCTTGAATGCACAATATATCATCTTGAGTGTAATTATATTTATGATAGACAGATTATGAAAATTCAATCAATATTCTTAGCTACGTGGAGAACTTTAAGTTACGACATTTTCATGAAAGTCACATGAGTTCATTTTTTGAAAGTGTTTAGGATAGAGAGCTTTTTAGTTTAAGTATATAATAGACAATAGTATTAAAACATTTTTAAGTGATAAATTTTGAACGTTGATGGTTTTTGTATTTATATAAACATTTTTGATCAAAACGATCAATATCAATGTGTGTTTTGTACCTATCGCAAATTCTGCTGAATTTTATATATAAAAAAAGTAAACACAACATGTTTAATCATGACAAGTCGTATTATGTGAAAGTATATAAAATTATTTTACAAATCTAATGGGCTGGATATGTTGAAGGTTTTATCGAAACGTTTTTGTATTAATGCATTAAAAATGTTCCTCTTTTGTTTCGTTTGCAAGCTCTTCCTCACGTATTATGCATTTCAAACAGAACAGTAAAATCAATAAACAATAAAAAATGCATCAGGTCCCCATCAGGTTTTGTTCACACTAGGTGCTATATTTAAAACAATAAAACCACTCCAATGATGTAAATTTTACTTTGAAGATACGACTAAAATTCAAATTAGATATTCACCAATGCACATTTTATAGCATTTTTTCAACATTAAAATCAGTGTAGCGTAACTCGGGTAGTGTAAGTGTTTCATACTTTGTTTAGTAATATATCAAGAGATTTGAGTTTATATGCAAAATTTCAGCACTATCGAATTATAAGAAGTGGCCGATTTAAGAAATATAATTTCGCGTCCTGGCGATATATACAAACCGAGAGAGTTTACAATGTGATTCTAAAGAATTTAAAAATAGTAATATATTCCAGTCATTTAAATCTTTAACTTAATATTGTATGCACATTTAATTTCTAGCATTATTAATCCAAGTCGTGATTTTAAATTTAAGAAGAGGCAAAAGCCAGCAAAGTGAGAGGGTTAGATTACAAACTTCCTCAATGTTTTACTTGATTCATGTCCTTTGTCTTGGGCTTTTATTGAAAAACTTAGTTACTCTAACTGAAATACTGTCTGGGTCTCTGAGACTGAAAGGACTTTAAGTTCAATTTGAAAGTTGAAAACAATGAAACAAGTGTAAGGGTTACACTTTTTACTCTTTATAACATAAACTTGTTAAATTCTCAGAGACTTTTCAAATTTAGTTCTATTGATGTCGCTTGATATCATGTACATGTATGAGAGATTCTAAATTTGTGGAGAATGCTGTAAATTTGTTTTAAAAATTTCTAGATTTGAACCACTCACTACTGGATTTGGTGTTGTTCATCAAAAAGAAAAATTATGTTTAATTTTAAAAATAACTTTTCCCCTTAGAAATTTTACAAGTAGCTACGGGAAAACAGTGGTGCCAACTGGTGACAGAAAATTTCTCTCTTTAATTAAAAAACGTTATATTCCGATATTAGAACAACACCAGAGATCATGAAAGTCATTATCCAAATTTGTCTTTTAAACTTGATATTTTCTAAATTATTATGTTATTAACTCCACTTATAGGGTTATCTATTTATATTAATGTAATGAAAATAACTAAAACCCTTTAAATTAAAACTTTTTATTACATACACGTGTTTTCGGTTTTTAACCATCTTCAGTGTACATTAACCTCTAAATAAATAAATAAATAATAAACAATGAGATATACACATGTGGACCTTTCAAACATATGTTAAATTTAAATGACACAGTTGTAATTTTCTTATTAGTAATCTGTATTTAATATTTTAATTTTTTCAAAAATTGGATTTGTCTTATTTTTCAGATTACTATTTAAAATGTTATGAGGATCTTTATTATAATTTAGATAAATGTGTAATTCTTCTTTTGTGTTTAACTTCTCTCCTTTCCTTTCGATATCTAAAATTTCCATGTTCTTTTCAATATTTGTGTAGTTATGGTCAGTCTCCAATAGGTGTTCAGCAAAATTTGATTTTATTGTAGACATGTTATTTGTTTTTAAAGCTTGTATGTGTTCTTTAAACCTTTTATTAAAATTTCTTCCAGTTTGCCCAATATAATAGCTTTCACAGTCACTACAGTTAATTTTGTATACTCCAGATTGTTTGTATAATTCCTGTTTGTCATCATTTTGGTTGACTTTGTTTTCAATAAGTTTAAATGTATTATTTCTTGTTTGGTGACTGATGGAGAATTTTGAATTTTGAAAGGTTTTTCGAACAGCTTTGTTTAATTTAGTATTGAATGGTACACATATATATTTTTGAATTTCTGTAGTATTATGATTAGGTAGTATTTTGTTGGTTTTATTAATTTTTCTTGTTTTCTTCTTAATCATTTTGTCTACAATTTGGGGTTGATATCCATTTTTTCATAGCTAGGTATTTTATTATTTTTATTTCTTTATTTTTATTTTCATCACTCATTGGTATATTTAACATTCTGTTTACCATTGAGTGAAATGCTGCTAATTTGTATTTCCAAGGATGGTTAGAGGATGATGGTATTAGAAGATCTGTTTGGGTTGTTTTTCTATAAATTTCAAATGAGTGCTTTCCATTAAGATTAGAAATACTTATATCAAGAAAGTTAATTTTGACTTTTTGGATTTCTTTAGAAAACTTAATTGTTGGTGATATAGAATTGAGAACTGTTAAAAAGTGTTCTGCCTGGTTCTCATCTCTATTGAAAAGACATAATATATCATCCACATATCTAAACCAATAAATTATTTTGTCTTTAAATGGATTAGTGTCACTCATTATTTTGTTCTTTTCTAAATGTTGCATATATATATTTGCAAGAAGGCCTGAAAGAGGAGATCCCATTGCCAACCCATCTTCTTGTTTGTAAAAGTCCTTATTGTATTGAAAATAATTTTGATTAACAGTTGCTTTTGTCAATGATAAGATATCGTCAATTTCATTCATATCTAGTTTACTGTATTTTATTAGATTATCTTTTAGGATTTGAATTGTTTCTTGTTTTGGAATGTTTGAGTACATGTTGTTAACATCAAAAGAAATGAAGAAAGAGTTTAATGGAATTTGAATATCTCGAATTTGATTTGCCAGATTACTTGAATTTGATATACTGTAATTATTTTCAAAATGTATGTGGGTTTTTATTTTGTTATTTAAAAATTTACATACCTTGTAAGTAGGAGAGTTACGAAAGTTTACTACTGGTCTAATTGGAATATCTGGTTTATGTGTCTTTGGTTGACCTTTTAGAGTAGGAGCTTTTGGATTTGTCATTTTGAGTTGGTATTGTTCTGCTTTTGATAAACTTTTGCATTTACTTATTGTGGCATTTATAAGTTTTGTGTATTCTTGAGTTGGATCCTTTTTTAAATTTTTAATTTTGTTGCTGTCAATGAATGTTTCAACTTTTTCTTGATATGTTTGACTGTCGATAACTACTACAGTATTCCCTTTGTCAGCCTTTGATATTATACAATTATTTTCTTTTAGTTTTCTTGATATGGATGTTATTAACTTCATATCATTGTTTGACGTTTTTATTGATTTAGGATTTTGTACTTTTAAATTACTTTTGTTTAGTTCATGGATAAGATTGTATCGGAAAGGTTCTTGGAGTTCTGTGTCTGTTTTCTTTATGGCTGTTTCTAAATTGATTAGATCATCTTTGATTGTTTGAATTTTATGGTCCAGATTAATATTATATTTGAGTGATTTTTCCAATAGGGCCAACTCCTCAGCATTAAATTGGATAGATGATAAGTTTTTTATTCTTGGGTAGAAATCTTCATTATCATCAAATGTATAGTTTTTTGAATTATTTTCTTCCTGTGAGTTAATCAATTTATTAATCTTATTAAGATGGACCTGTTTTTTTTCTTTAAAATAATAGGTTTGATCCATTGCTGTGTATTAATATCAATTTCTTCAACTGTAGTAGTTATCGACAGTCAAACATATCAAGAAAAAGTTGAAACATTCATTGACAGCAACAAAATTAAAAATTTAAAAAAGGATCCAACTCAAGAATACACAAAACTTATAAATGCCACAATAAGTAAATGCAAAAGTTTATCAAAAGCAGAACAATACCAACTCAAAATGACAAATCCAAAAGCTCCTACTCTAAAAGGTCAACCAAAGACACATAAACCAGATATTCCAATTAGACCAGTAGTAAACTTTCGTAACTCTCCTACTTACAAGGTATGTAAATTTTTAAATAACAAAATAAAAACCCACATACATTTTGAAAATAATTACAGTATATCAAATTCAAGTAATCTGGCAAATCAAATTCGAGATATTCAAATTCCATTAAACTCTTTCTTCATTTCTTTTGATGTTAACAACATGTACTCAAACATTCCAAAACAAGAAACAATTCAAATCCTAAAAGATAATCTAATAAAATACAGTAAACTAGATATGAATGAAATTGACGATATCTTATCATTGACAAAAGCAACTGTTAATCAAAATTATTTTCAATACAATAAGGACTTTTACAAACAAGAAGATGGGTTGGCAATGGGATCTCCTCTTTCAGGCCTTCTTGCAAATATATATATGCAACATTTAGAAAAGAACAAAATAATGAGTGACACTAATCCATTTAAAGACAAAATAATTTATTGGTTTAGATATGTGGATGATATATTATGTCTTTTCAATGGAGATGAGAACCAGGCAGAACACTTTTTAACAGTTCTCAATTCTATATCACCAACAATTAAGTTTTCTAAAGAAATCCAAAAAGTCAAAATTAACTTTCTTGATATAAGTATTTCTAATCTTAATGGAAAGCACTCATTTGAAATTTATAGAAAAACAACCCAAACAGATCTTCTAATACCATCATCCTCTAACCATCCTTGGAAATACAAATTAGCAGCATTTCACTCAATGGTAAACAGAATGTTAAATATACCAATGAGTGATGAAAATAAAAATAAAGAAATAAAAATAATAAAATACCTAGCTGTGAAAAATGGATATCAACCCCAAATTGTAGACAAAATGATTAAGGGGAGCGGGTCGTTCCTATCCCGCGCATGTTAAATTTACAAACTTTAGGTACATGTATTGTCAAAAGTAAGTAAGTTACAACCTTCAAATTTTTTGTAGGCAAAGAGTACTCCTTTATAAACATCTCTTGCAACTTTAGTAAAAGAATCTTTAAAAAAAATTTTTTACGAATTTTTAAATATTGTGTGTAAAAAAATTATTTTTTTATACCAAAAAATTTTTTTTTTCTCATTTGTTTTTTTAGATAGAATGATAAAAGATGCAACACCATTTGGAATTGCACTGTTCTATATGCATACCAAATTTCAATTCTCTAGCATTTATAGTTTTTGAGATACATGTACCTTTATATGAAAAAAAACCAAGTTTCCGGGAAATGTCCGGTAAAGGCAAAAATGACTGCTAAACTAACCTTTTGCTGCTAAAACATCCCAGCTCCGTACTCAGGGTCATCTGGGTCTTCATTTTCCTCTTCTGATGCAAGTTTTCTTTTCCTCCTAGCAACTCTAGCCTCCTTGGTCATGTCTAAAGCAGATTTTCTGCCTTTTTCAATCGTATTGTATCAAAATTTCGCAATGCGGCAACAGACTTCTCGCTCAGTTTGATTCCTAGCTTGTTATACACATCCAATTTGCTGGTGAATCCATTATTAAAAGTTAAAACTGCATCATATATGCAAAGTTTTAGAGTGTTTAGCCTTACAAAAACATTTTTAGGCACCTTAGACCAGACGGCATTGTTGAAACTTTCGTTCTGGTTTTGAGTCTTTTGGTCAAGGCATTTTTTTAGAAGATCCGGATTGGCTAAATCTCTATAAATTTGTTTGATCTGTACCATCACTTCATATGGCAAATTGTGTGACTTATGGCTGAAAGTCTGATGTAGGGCTTCGGCTTTATTATAACCGCACCACGACTCCGGCCCCTTTGGACATAGGCCATGTTGCGGAGTGTCATCATTCGATATTTTGTGGAAATAAGTTGCCCACACATTTTTAACCATTTGTTGAAGATCTGATCCACCTCTTTTTATAGCTAGGCCATAATATTCTTGCAGCTTGTCTATGTCATTATTTGTTAGCCTATTCTTGCCCCCTATTGCTCTATTATCTTTTAGTTTTGTTTTTCCCAACCGTTTCTTCAATTCCCTTAGTCTGCTCCTCATTCTCTTCTTGACATGATTGACGCATTCCAGTTTTCTTACTTCTACTTCATCTCCATATGGCTTATCGTCAACCACCTTTTTAAAACCATTGCTGTCACCATCTCCTAAGTATCGTACATACCGTACATTTCGATCTCTGGACTTTCGGAAAACATCTAGGGCACCCGCAACTTCCATGCCGCCACTTGACCCTTCGTAGTTTTTGGAACATATATGATCAGGTACTATTTTTTTTTTTTATTTTCATGTACAGTGCAGATTTGACAGTATTTGGACATTATGGAAACATCCAACACCTTGCCAGTATCTAATGATGTTACGCTGACAACCCCATTCAGTGACTTGTGTCCCCTCCTTTGCCAAGACACATCTAAACAAACCGTCAAATCTCTTTTTGACGTTTCTTCACACTCATTTACAGACACAGCTTCCTCAATTGCCTGCTTCATACTTTCACTAGCACAATTTTCAACAGCCTGATATATTATGTTACTACAAGGTCCTATTTTTTGAGGTGGTAAAGGTAAGTCTAATAATGAACACAGAATGTTACCTGCACTGATACCTTTTCCGATCGTTCTCATGCCGTAAATAAATTTCAAGTTTACCTCATATTTTCCATTCTCATTTTTTTTAGAGTTGTAAAAATTAGTTGATTCCAAACAAACACAACATTTCAGTTCAATATTCACAGCCAATCCAAATCTTTTCTTATCCGTAGTACAAAGTTCTATGCAGTCTTCGCTATCGCAGAATTTACATTTTACAAATTTTTTTAATTGCTCACTAAATAAACTAAGATCCAAAATAACACTACCCATTCCAGTTCCTTCATAATTGTCATATTTATCAAAGAACAGTTTTTTTAGAAGCAGAGCTAATGTTTGCATTAGTAGTAGGCCTAGGGCTAGGGCTAGCAGAATCTGTTTGGGTAGGCCTAGATTTAGAGTCCAACTTACGGTACTTGTTTCCTCTAAACTCACGTTTAGATTTAGTTTTGTAACTAACCTTTGCTCTTGGCATGGTTATAAGAAGTTGTAAAACACTTCAAGAAACAATACACACTCCTAATCTACCACTAACTATGAATAAAGTGCAACACTTTTAGTAAAACACAATTATCCGACACAAACACATATAACATAACCTCCTAAGCATATCAAAACAAATAAAGCAATATTCTTTCTGTCATCTGTATTCCCAGTTGTCAGTACCAGGTTGACCAACAGAGCAAAGCCATAACATACTTATAACTAACACACATGATATATATGATTGTGTCAGCCAACATCTTACGAACTGCTGCAAAAAACTAGTGAACATCTTTTGTTTGTGAATTTTTTTTGGTAATTTATAAATTTATTTGAGCATTAATACTTACATATTTTTAAAATACACCCTTTAAACTATAAAAAAATGCAATAAAAAATTTTTCTAATTTTTTTAATTTTCATCGACCTGCTCCCCTTAAGAAGAAAACAAGAAAAATTAATAAAACCAACAAAATACTACCTAATCATAATACTACAGAAATTCAAAAATATATATGTGTACCATTCAATACTAAATTAAACAAAGCTGTTCGAAAAACCTTTCAAAATTCAAAATTCTCCATCAGTCACCAAACAAGAAATAATACATTTAAACTTATTGAAAACAAAGTCAACCAAAATGATGACAAACAGGAATTATACAAACAATCTGGAGTATGCAAAATTAACTGTAGTGACTGTGAAAGCTATTATATTGGGCAAACTGGAAGAAATTTTAATAAAAGGTTTAAAGAACACATACAAGCTTTAAAAACAAATAACATGTCTACAATAAAATCAAATTTTGCTGAACACCTATTGGAGACTGACCATAACTACACAAATATTGAAAAGAACATGGAAATTTTAGATATCGAAAGGAAAGGAGAGAAGTTAAACACAAAAGAAGAATTACACACATTTATCTAAATTATAATAAAGATCCTCATAACATTTTAAATAGTAATCTGAAAAATAAGACAAATCCAATTTTTGAAAAAATTAAAATATTAAATACAGATTACTAATAAGAAAATTACAACTGTGTCATTTAAAATTTAACATATGTTTAAAAGGTCCACATGTGTATATCTCATTGTTTATTATTTATTTATTTATTTAGAGGTTAATGTACACTGAAGATGGTTAAAAACCGAAACACGTGTATGTAATAAAAAGTTTTATTTTAAAGGGTTTTAGTTATTTTCATTTACATTTCTAAATTATGTATGCCGATAAAGGTTTTAACAACATTGTTTATAGCTTACCAAGCAGTGATGGTGCATTATGTTTAATCTACATAGTTTAAAGACGGAGTTTATAATGCAGAGTTTCAAGTTTATAGCTCATTTTAATACTGACAGATAGAACGGCAGGCGATCATACGACAAAGAAATTTTTACATTCCCCGAAAAAAGCGATATTGTGTTAGCCTACTTGATGGTGGGCATCCACAACGTTTATCCGAATGTCATGGTTGTACATGCAACATCATATAATTAATTCTTATGTATGTAACAATGAAGATTCATGTATCATTTTAAGGCTACAGATAATATCTTTACTACAGATTAAAAGTATATTGCTACGTTACACTCTCATTTTTGTTCATTCAATTGCGTTTCATATCAGTGTTTAAATAATAAGAAGCTACACATCACCAATAATGTTCTGGGATAGCTAGGCTGCATGTGTTAATATGGTACATGTTAAAATGTGATATGATTATACTTAGTTTGTTTACTTTTATATTTTTTCTTTGCCATCGTGGTTACCCATAGGACTATTGTAAAAATATTTGCTATCGCTCAGGCAAATATAATGGAGTTACATGTAGCATAATCAAGCTCAATGTTATTCATATAAAAATGAAGCTCCATGTATATATTTAACTCTATATTTAATTCGATTGTCTGTCAGAACTGTTTCCTTCCATATTGTATTCTCAGTTAACTTGACTTATATTCTCGGTTAAGAGGTCTTAAATGCCACAAAGAAAACCCTTCATTCAATAAACAGGAATACTTCTAAAATAGTCTACATCAAACTCTTCTATACCAAAATTATCTTTAAATATATTAAATATACTCACAAAGTGTTGTTGAAAACAAGTCAATTAAAGAACAGAAATTCTTATAAGTGTAATTTAAATGTGAAAAGTTTTACCCAATATTTATATATTTCAATTAAAAATTTGAAATTATAATGGCACTGTTTTTAAACATTTTAAAATGTTACTTATAACATAGGTCCCTTGAATAGTGTCATCATTTAGGTTAGAGAGTAATATTTCATAAAAATTTTAAAAATCTAACGAAAAACAGGAATGTGCCAAATTAAATTTGAGCGATATAGATATATAAATATTTAGTATTAAACTTAAAATTTGTTTATAAACTTTTGTTAAATAAACCAGAAAAGAATTAATTATGTATTTTAAATTAAGATTAATTTTACAATGTATACCTTACAATTATATTAACATTGATACCTTGAAAAAATTAACAGCATTTAGTTTTCCTGTGCCCATCAAGATGGAAGAAATATTTATTCTAATTCAGAATAAAACAACAGTCGTATGACCTATTACATATCGTTAAACCAAATACTCGAAAGTCTTGTCTTCCAAAAATGTCAAAATTGGTCGCCACTGGTGGAATTAAGTGTCCACAGACTTTACTAGGTTAGCTAGTATGATCCACGGAAGAAAGTGATCTGCTGTATGTAGTGTGTACAGGTTGTTCTAGCCCCTAGAGTGTAATACGACTGCTCTTCTTGGAATATTTAATGTCATCAATCATATGGAATCTCTTCTGGGAATAACAATAAAATATCCACTTTAGAATCAAACTTTGTCGAGCACGTTTTCGCTGGGGTCCGAAGGCTGGTGAACTCTCGTATTGTTACAAGAATTTCATTTTCCAGAAGTTTAAAAGCAAGCCTCTATGGTGTTTAAATATTAAATTCATACACAAGTACGCAACTTTTCGAAGTGGATATACTGTAAAAACTAAATTAAAGACGTTCACTGTAATTGACGTTTGAATAAAATATTAGTTGAGTTTGTATTGAGTGATTGTATTGGGCTGTAAACTGTAATTACTCCCTATGGTGATTGCTCGACTATTTTAGACGGCTATAAGATTTATATGAGATCCTGGAAATTAGTGTTTAGTGTTATGAACCTAATGACTGTCTAAAAATATTGAGATCTCAATAATTAAATGTAAACCATTAATGCATAGATGTTTGAAAAAGACATTGTCTGTTAGAGCAAAAGCCGTACCATGAATGCAAAATACAGTAAAATATCTTTTTTAACTAAAGTATTTTACGCCTACAGTAATTATTTGACAACATATTTAAACAGATTTTGCTTTAAGCATATTCACTACAGTAATCAATGTTGGTACTCGAATATTGATTGAAGTGAAACATTGAGCAAATGCCAACCTAATTGCTAACTCATTACAACGGAGAAATGACGGCTTCATTAGTTTTCAATAAAATATATACAGCAAGTCTTGACGCCTTCGATAACTTGATTTGACTTTCTTGAGTAATTACCTCTCTATGAATTAAACTTGCAAAACAAACAATTACTTTACTTACAAGCACAGTTAAATCTTAATTTTAATTACATTTTGTACTATATATATATATATATATATATCTAATTTCAATAAACATTGAAATTAAATAAGGCTATTGCCACTTATACAATTATATATATATATATATATATATATATATATATATATATATATAATATATATATCATCTACAATTTTATTGCAACATTTAGTATTTTAATTGTTTAAATTTGCTTCATATCGGAATAGTAGCCGTCATGTGTAGTTAAAACACGAAACTAATAATATTATTCCCAAAGTAGTAAGGCATTTAAAAACTGCCGTCTTATATTTTCTTAACTTGTAACTAATAAAATTAAAAAATACACACGGATCAATTTTAAACTTCAATATTTTAAAACTAAAAAATTTAATGCTGTAACCACTTAAGATGAAACATATTCTACGCATTGTAAAGAAGGACAGTAACGATGAAAAACAATGGTAACAAAATCAAGAAGTACTCCAGAATCAGTTTTAACAACTTCTTGATTTTTAGTTATTTCTTTATTGAATAAAATAATAATTAATAATAAATTGAATAAAATAAAGGACCCGACAGGTCTTTCCTAAAGTCGTGTTGTACTTCTGTAACTTTTGTTCTGAAACAAGAAACTTATAAATCGCATTTAGTCTTATAAGGACCTTTAAGTTGCTTCCGTAGTGACAGAATATTCTGGATCGGTTGGGGGTAGGGGATGCATCCTCTCTAGATCCATGAAGAAAGATTTAGAGCATTAATCTCAGTCATGTCCCCTGGGGACCAGGCAGGGGGTGGCATGTGCTTAGGTCTAGGCTATCAAGAACCTTTGACTCTTAGGGAACGAACCCCACCAACTCCAACTCCAACAGTTATCTCCCGTAGTAGACTAGACCTATCGTACAGAACAATTTCTTTGTGCTTTAGTAACACTAAAATGGTAGTTTAAGTTAAGATCTAAACTTTAAAATCTGAAGCTGCACTACACTTAGAGGTCTAGTTGTAGTAGAGATGAAATTTGACCAAGTGAGAGGGTGACATTGCCACAGCTCTTTAACGACTTATTTGATTTATGGCTTTTGTCTTAAGCTTTTATTGAAAAACTTTGTTATTCCAATTTATATATTGCCTAGGACACTAGAACTAGAACAATGTTTTTATACTCTGAAGTTTAACTTAAACTTAAACCGATGAAACTTTAACTCTCTTCTTATGGGACTTGTTTCTTCTAAAACGATTTGTTTGACACAGTAGCGTAGCCAGAAATTTCGTTCAGGGGGGGTCCGAAACTGGAAGATCCGGGGGACGTTTTGTGTGTTATTTGCCAATGAGTTCACTGGTAAAAGGTAAATACCAAAAATATGGAGCTTTAGTAACTACGCCTTATAGAAAGTGGAAAGATGTAATAGGCAAATTCAACTCTCACAGCAACTCTAGTACCACAAATTTTCTTGTATAGCTACAGAAACTTTACGAAGTTCGATTCTGGCCGAGTATAAGGCTCCAAAGTGACGTTGGATTCACTGGATAAGAAAGAAAAAGAACAAAACAGAGCTTCACTCAAGCATATAATTGACACAACTATATTCTGTGGAAAAAAATTAAATACCCCTTCGGGGACATTGGGCCACTGACGGCCGAAACCCTTTAGAAAAGGAGGGCAATTTTCGAGCGTTGCTCTGGTACAGATCAAACTAACGGTCGGAAAATGTACTATGTTGCTAAAAAATGTACTAATACCGGAAAAAAACTCTACTGATTAGAAGTTCGGCTACTTTGGATTTCACTGATTGAGGTATTTATGAATGAGTTATAATGACGATTTTTTGTATTATTACACTGTAGACGAGTATATAATTATCGGAAAAAATCCAAAAAATCACTTTTGGTCTGAAATAAAATACACCTGAAAAACTCTAATGATTATAACTTCAACTACTTCGGACTTCGGTTATAGAGGTAAACGTTGTTTTTTGATGGAGTTAGGACGACGATTTTGTTATCATTAAACTGTACTCGACTACCTATATAATTATCGACAAAAAATCACTTCCGGTCGGTAAATACCGAAGAAAAGCTCTCTACAGATTCAAGTTTTGACGATTTTGGATTTCACTGGTTCAGTGGTTGAGGTAAAAGTGGTATTTATAATTTTGTTAGGACATTGATTTTAGGTATTATTTCAACGCCGACGAATAAATATATAATTATCGAGAAAAAAAACAAAAATAATCACTTCAGATCGGAATATACTAAGAAAAATGTAGGCAAAGACAAACAACCTCAGTCAGTGAAATCCAAAGTAGTCGGAACTTCTTATCAGTAGAGCTTTTAAAGTGTATTTTCCGACCGAAAGTGATCTTTTATATTTTTTTCGATAATTATATACACGTCTACAGTTTAATGACACTAAAATAAACGTCGTGACTTAATTCTAAGCAGCCATTTTACGTCCCCAAGACGAATTTGAACGAAGTGGTCGCTAATTTAAACTGTCCAAGTCCAAGTCGGGTCGCTAGGATGGCCTCTGGGCGCTCCTCCTGGTCTGTGGGCAGTATCTGAGCAGTTGAGCTCAATGACTTGCCTGTCAACTGTACCATTTGCTCCTGCAGCAGTCTATCAGTTGGTCGGTGTGCCACTGAGGGCCACAGCTTCATTGAAGAGCCGGGTGAGGGCGGTCAGCTGCGCAGTTATTTCAAGACGGCTTGTAGGCTGCGCTGGGCGGGGGCGGCTGGTTCTGATGCTGCATCAGCTGCTGGCGCCTCCGTTTGTTGCGGCAGAGTGGCTGGTGTACGTGGCCACTCTAGTTTCTGCCTGGGAGTCGCCCTGGGCCTCTGTGTGACCGGAAGGTCAGCCACAGATGCCGGCGGGCGAGGAAGTCGGTTGGCTGGGTTCTGGGGTTTCCTCCGGCGCTTCTTCTTCTGCGGCATGAGGTCCTCAGCTTCATTCTCCGATACGGAGTCCGCTGGTGACTCATCTCGCGCTGGTCGCTTGGGGGCTGGGCCGTTGATCGCCTCGCCGCTGGTTTGGTAGGCCGGGACTTGCGGCCTAATTGGACAGCTGCCGCTCTGGCCTCCTTGTAGGCTGGACACCCACGATAGTTGGCGTTGTGATCGCCGCCACAATTGCAGCAGTGACCCTTCTCCGTCGAGACTTTGGGGCAGTTCATCTTCAGATGATTTCCCCCCCAGCGGACACATTTTCTCGGTCTCCCGCAGTTGCCGGAGCCGTGGCCAAAACCTTGGCACCGGTAGCACTGCGGCGGGCCGACCGGCTTCTTGTAGACAGTGACTGAGACCCTGACATGGAGCAGGCTTGTCACGTTGTAGATTTGGCAAGCCCGCTTAGTGTCAGGATTCTCTCGCTCACTGTCCCTGGTCAGCGTGCTCAGCCAGCTCCTGGTAGGTCCCCTGGCTGTCCGAAGTCGTGCAACCTCGTCGACGGCGAAGCCCTCGTCAGTTAAGACATCGAAGAGCTCCACATCATCGGTGTCGGGCAGTCCGCTGATCACAACCTTAAGCGATCTTTCACGCCCAAGGTTGTGACTGTAGAAGGGCAGCTTCTTGGAACATAGGTACCGCTGAACTGCCCTGAAGTCCTCCACGGTGGTCACTTTCAAGCGATAGTGAGCACCGTGGAATGTTGTCGTCAGGCCGTCCCGCGCCAACTCCTCCAACTTCTTGGCGTGGGTAGGCCAGTCCGGAACACTGTCCAGGAACAGCAAGGGTATCCTGGACGTAGAAACCGAAGCCGTAGGTTGGTCAGATGTCACAGTAGAAGTGGTGACGTTGTGGCCTTTAAAAAGGGCCTTTGCTGGAGCAGCGACCTTCTTAGGCGCCGAGCTGGCAGGTAGAGAGCTAGGCCTCTTAGCTGGCTTCCCGGCGCTTCCAAAGGCACGCTGTGCCATCTTCTTGAAGATGTCACTCATGTTGTTCCAGTAGTTGTTTACACAACGAGCGCTGGAGGTCGAATGTTCGCCGTGTTACAATTTAGGTTGCTTTGCGACGTCACGTGACCGCGCTCTATAGCAATACCGTGATTACACTACACTATCCGAAAGGCCGAGCCCAAAAATATCGTTTGATACTTTATGATTTAAACGAAAGGACAATTATATTTTTAACAACGGTCACTTTAATCAATTAAATCAATCAATTTAATGTTTGTAGACAAGAGTAAATGATAATTCTCCTTTTTTTCTCCTGCTCCATGCTTTATTTTTTAATACGTCTTAAAATTTCGGGGGGGGTCCGGACCCCCTGGACCCCTCCCTTCGCTACGCCACTGGTTTGACACTATAGTTTAGAAGTTTAATACATTTTAGAAGTTTATAAAAGCAAATTTTGGTTGAATTGAATTCCTTCACTGCACAGCTAGAAATTATACATATGTATATATGTGTTTTAGGCCTACCTATTACCTATTCTACCTGGATAACCAGTGTTAATAAATGTTGAGAAAATGACAGAAGTCAAAATAATACACAATTGAGAAAAAGATAAAAGAAATAGAGATTGGTCGTGAGGAATAAGCTGTTCTCTAAAAAAGGAAGGCCTGGAAAAGAAATTTGTGAAACGAAATTAGTATTATACGAAAGAAATATTCTGGACTCTAAAAATAGCTATGACAACCAAAAAGATGCCGAATATACGATATTGTAATACCTCTCACTTTCTATCACATTTAAGTTGTTCTAAGTATTTAAGGGTTCTTTACCGTGTTTTTATAGTATTCTGGTTATCTTTCTGTAGGAAATCACAAGAATGAGTGAAAAATAGACTTGAAAAGGTGCATAGAATCTCAGCAAATCCTGTGAATTGACACGTGGTGTGGCATAATATACTACCTGTGTATGTTGTTTTGATCAAATGCCCACATAAAATTTCTTGATCCAATTCTTCGATTTACGTACTGCTTTAACTTGTGAGTATTTTTAATTGTAAAATAGTTTCTTCATGGGAAATCTGTGGCATATATTGAAAAGTATTTCGGAGGGTACTAACACAGTGTGGTTTAGAGGGTATAAAACAACCTCCAAAAACAGGGACACGGACATATTTTCCCAAATTGTTGAGCTTTAAGGCTTCAAAAATGTGTTCTACCTCAAAATAAACTATCAGATGCAATTGCAATGTTTGTTTTCAAAATTTAGAGAGTTTATTGGACTCCCTAAAAAGCCCCCCCTTATATGCGGTCATGCGGAAAATAGAAAGTTTCACTCAATTAGTTGAAATTGTTTATCTTTGAGCGTAATAAATACGTAGAAATTCTGAGAGAGATCGGTTCAGTAAACAGAATCGATTAGAAGTAAGTATTTATTGCAGCTCTGGTCAGTCTTGTTTAGTGGCCGCAGTCGCAGAGTCTCACTGTCACTGCCACTTTGCTAGTGGCCACTTGTTTCCGTTTGTTGCCACATTTTATTGTAGATATAAACCGTGAAAATTTAAATGTATATATATATATATATATATATATATATATATATGTATGTATCTGTACAGTTGTGAAAAACAACGATAATTATTAGTTCATTAAAAGAGTAGAATACTTATATGCTTCATACACAGTGAAAAAACATCCCAAGTTAAAGTGTATCAAACAACCTTTTTAAAACTGCTGAGTAAATCTTGGATTGCTTCAAAAACCTTACTTTTAAAACATCTACTTTACAAAATACATAACTAACACAAATTAGTAACCGAAGAGACAATAAAAGTAACCGTTATATGCTTTCAAATTCCTACAGACCGAGACAGTAACGGCAGTGATAAAAGCTCGCAAGGGAAATCGGCAGTAATCGGTGATTGTGGGTCCCCACCGTTTCATGATTACCTCCTGATTGCCGGTTTCTGCCTTGTCTCCTGTGGTAGTTAGTTGCTATCTTTAAAGGGTCGGTCACCGCATGTTTAAAGTTAATGTTTCCCTTTTTACTCGAAGCCATAATGAAATATAATTAGTTATATATATATATATATATATACTATTTATATACATGAACATACAGGAATTATACATGAATATAATGTTCTATCCACAGAGGATGAGTTTCTGTGCTGGTCGGCACTGTTACACCGTCTTTGTGACACAAAGACCAAAAATTGCTACCTGTAATTAAATGAATTGAAATTAAATAGTTTTCCTTTGTTTTTTGTTTTGTTCTCTGAGAACAAGATGTCGAGAAATTAGAATTAGTCATAAAGGGACCTTTGTGCTGCTTAAGGAATAACATGATATTCTGGATGGGTAGGTTTGGGAATAGGGACCACCTATTGTTGTGATACATGAGGAAGGATTTTATGCATTAATGTCAGTCACGTCTCCTTAGAAATAGGGGAGGCCAGCTCTGTACCCACATCACCAGTCACAGCGGGTAGGGGGTGTACAACCTTATGTTTAAACTGGCAACTGTAGTGGGGAGTTCCGTCGACTCCAAGAGACATCCCCGCAATAGTATAGAATATTGCAAAGATTAATATTTTTCTTCGTTTCACTTTCAAAATGTAACGGAATATAACGCTTGTGTTTTTAAGTTATAATACCAAAAGAGCCTGAAAGGTTTATTGTGCTTGGGTTTTGTGTTCTGTATAATTTCAGTTGTATTATAAAATAAGTTTTATAATACTAGATAATAAAATTAAATGTTCCATTGTGAATGAAAAGGAACATACCTACCCACGGCAATAATGCGTTTAGGAAATCTCCCCGCTTTATTTACTAACCGCTCCGTGATACTTGACTAATGTATATTACTACGCGTTCTACAGTTATAATTTGATACTAAAACTAACTTTTTTATATTGTAATTTTATTATATATATATATATAAAACGTTTTAAAATTTTAGTAAGTACTAATAATATTATATTAGCCTATGCTGTATGCATCGCGTTATTTTCAGTTTGGATCACTTATGATCATTTGAGCCGAAATAACAATTAAAAATTAGACCCATTATTTATTTCCTGGTATTCTGTAAATTATTTCATTTACACTCTTAATTTATGCGTACCGGATGTTCTACTCTGTTTTGTACGTATATTCAATTAAATGTTAAAAGTTTACAGATTCTAAAGTTTCAATATGTGCCTAAAAATGTTGTATTTAAATCAATATTTATCAATTATTTTTACGTAGTTGCAATAATATGAGATAACCTTCTGTCCCTGTATCTCTCTGTCCGTCTACACGATATCTTGAAAATAAACCTACATATGGACTTTAAATGCTGCACGAATCTTCTCTACTACGTAGCGACATCGAGTAAAATGATGTGTTTTTAGGAACAAAATAAAATACATATATCTTATTTTTTTCAATAAAAAGTAAAAAGCAATAGAGTTGATATTTAGTGTTAAATAATGTCCATGTCGAAATTTTATTTCAGTACACTATTGCTCTATAGTAGCCTTGATATCAGGACATTTTATTACTTAAACACTGCTATGAAAACTAATCCAAAAAGAAAATTATTACTCAAAATATCTCAAGAAGGATTTCGTAAGAGATCTAAGCTTATTTAACTTAATTTCTACATGTTCAGGAACACGTTTTATGATTGTGTACGACCAACCATAAAATTTAGCTGAGCGTTACTAAATCGTATAACTCAATAGGCTGAAGAATTTTCAATTTTGTCTGCAGGAAAAATTCGTAACTTTCTTTTCTGAGAGATTATCTGTCTGTCTACGTGTATCTAAAACCAACTTTTACAAGAATCTAAATAAAGATGGGAGTACGGGATCTAATCATAGACATTTTTAAGACTGAACTGACAAGTAACACTCGAATTTGCTACTGAATAAGAGAAGTCAGGCAAAAATGTGTAATCAGAGTTCCCAGTCCGTATTTATTTTTACATTATCCAAATGAAGCGGGGAGGAGAGGCAGTAATCAGGGACTGTTTGTGTGGCTACACCGACAAGCAACACTCGAGGGTACTACTGAATACGAGATGAGTGCCAAAAATATGTAATCACAGTTTCTAGAAGATATTTATTTATACAGTATCTGAATGAAGAGATAGGGATGAGGATGTAATCAAGCACTGTTTGTATGTCCCCGCCGAAAAAAACACTCAACGGTACTACTGAATACGAGATGGGTGCCAAAAATATGTAATCACAGTTTCTAGAAGATATTACTGTATACAGTTTCTGAATGAAGAGATAGGGATGAGGATGTAATCAAGCACTGTTTCTATGTCCCCGCCGAAAAACAACACTCAAGGGTACTACTGAATACGAGATGAGTGCCAAAAATATGTAATTTACTGCTCCTAGGGGATATTGATTTTCAAAACTGCTTTAATGATGTTTTTGGGATTTCGATACGACTTTTTGTGAAGTCATCTAATTGCTGTGTCTAAATTCAATAAGTTTCATAGTGTATACCATATGTATTCAGCACATTCACCCGGCAAGTGAGAGATCCGGCTTCGACTCCCGGTGGAGCAAGTACTTTTTGCGATTCAGTGTTTATTGAAATTAAATAAGGCTATAGCCATTTATACAATTTAATGTAAATAAAAGTCGTTTGATGGTTATTTGGTCTTCCGATCATATTTTAGTTTGCTTATTTAAACTCATATGTGACAGATACGGCCAAATACAAAATAATTGAATCGGAAAAAGTAAGCGCTCTGTGGTGTAATGGTAGCACATTCACCCGACAAGTGAGAGATCCGGGTTCGACTCCCGGCGGAGCAAGTACTTTTTGCGATTCAGTGTTTATTGAAATTATATATATATATATATATATATAGTCTCTTAAAGCAGTTCAAAAGAAAACTACAATTATTTCGTACAATATTTCGTTGTAATTAACAACTTTTTCAAGTACACTTAATAGACACAGAATAAAATAAACAAACAAAAGAAGAAACACCTGATAATAAACATTCTAAATGTAAATACAATTTTGACATGTAAAAAAGTTTTGATTAGTTGTTAATTTAACAATAATAACATAATATAATATAACATAATTTTGAATTTAGGTAAATTTATATCACAATCTAATTATTCAAGTGGAAAACAATAATTTAGCGAATGTTTAGTCCATATGGTTGTTTTGATTTTAATATAAGTTGGTTGCCTCTTTTATATAATCAACGTTGTTTAAAATGACAATAGAATTGCCTTTGTCCGAAGGCAAAATCATAATTTGATCATTATTTTGAAGTGAACTAATTGCTTTTCGTTCAGCATGAGATATGTTTTTGGAATTAGGAAAACTGTCTGGCAGATCAGGATTTGAAATATTTGCCAAAATTAAACTTATGAATTGCTCAACAGAGTGTTCTAGTGGAAGTGGTGGAGGTTGCCATTAATGCAAAGACTCAGCTGTTATATCATTATTGGCAAAGAAGGACATTTGTAAAAGTTAATTTTATCTTAAGTTTAAACCATTCTCTTCAGGACAAGGACCTTATTAATTCATTTAAGGTCTTAAAGGAACACTCCGATTTTTCTTTTTTTGTGCTCAGCAGCATTTTTTATGCCAATGGCTTCTCCTTGTCTTCATGGATAATATCAAATCTGTACCCTGTTATTCCAACTAAAAATTTACAATTATTTTGATAAATTACATTCTTAGAGTCACAGTTTACTTTGCCAATGATGGGATATGTTAAACCAGTTTCGCTACTCTTGAACTCTAGAGTTTTCCATAATTTTGCAAGAACCGCAACGTGGTTTTTTGCACGTTTCACATCCATTACTAACGGGTTGGTGTAATTTAGGTAGTTTAGGTTGGATAAGTTTGTTTTTAAACTTTTGAGGTTTTCGAAATATTACTCTAGGTGATTTAGCCATAAATGTCTGGAGAGGAAAGTAGGACATTATGGGCAATTTTCATAATACTGTTAATTTTGTATAGTCCAATAAAAAACTGTGTAATAAACTTTGGTTGTGTTTTGTAGCTGAAGGGACTTGGTAGATGTTTTGGTTTGTTTCTTTGATTTTTAAAACTTTTGTCTGGGTAATTTAAATGTTTAGACGTGTTGCTTAGTTTCTCAATGTAATATAGACTTCTTCTATATCATTGCTGCATAGCTTCTTGGCTCGTGTAGATAAACTTTTTGGAATAGACTTATATACCGGTATATATATATACAGTATATTGGATGGAAACTTGTTTAACATGCAATTTTGTTTTTATGTAGCCTGATTCGAAAAAACATGTTTAAATCTAAAAAAAGTTATCATTACATCAGAATAGTTTCATGTAAACTTAAAAGGAGAGAACTCTTGAAGATTCTTCAAAAACTCTTTCAAAGATTTCATCCCATGATGCCATATGAAAAATATATCATGCATGAAACGTACCCATTTTCAATGGTTGAAGATTTTGTGAGGCTAGTAATTTATCCTTAAATTCGCCCATGAATAGGTTAGGTTAGCATATGATGAAGCCATCCTGGTGCCCATAGCTGTAGCGGAAATTTGTAGATAATTTTTTTCGTTAAATCATATAAATATTTGTTGTTGTTGTATTTTTTAATATTAATAGTGAAACTGATGTTGATCATTATTAGTAGTATTTTATAATGTAGGTCTCAACAGTCATTTTTTCACCTCATAAGCAAGGAAACTGTTTCCCTTTAAATCAGCAGAGAAATATTTTCCAGAAAATAACGAAAGCCATGCATGCTAAATTTTTTGGTAAATAGGAATAATTGTAATAAAAGGGTTAATAATGTAATATTATTTGTTTTATCACTGAGATACACTAAAAACCATCCATCAGACATACAATAATAATGATTTCAGACACCTATGAAGAGGTCTGTATATAACTAACAGAACATGATGTAAAATTTATGTACGTGTATAGAGCTTAATTGTAAATGTATTGAGCTAAGAAATAACATTAGACAAAGACATTCATTTTATATATATTTTTTTTTTAACTTTGATGCCTGCTATCTCGATCTCTGCCATCGACTAGGGCAGCTAGCGATTGATTTATCTCTTAACGAAAGGGTTTGTCTATCGATTCCAATAAAACCAGACAGTGTTACAATGCAAATTGCTTTTTTTACTCCTGGACTAATATAGACAGAGAAGGGTTGTCTGTCGGACAACTCAAATTAGTAATCGTATTAGACCGGTACTGCCTTCGAGTATTCCTACCGGAACTTGTTTACTGCTAAATGTTGCTGCCAACCTGGCCATGAGAGGGAGCAAGCATACCAGTTATTCAAACATAATCATGTGGTCAATATTATATCTAAGATAATTCATCGTTTTATTATTTTATTTCTATATGGTACATATTAAACCGAATATATACCTGTACAGAACTAAAGTTCTTTCGATGTAATTTTTAATATAAAAAAAACTTAATAACGTTCAGAGAAAGAAATCTCTATCTTAAAACTAACATAATTTCTATTTCCCTAATTGAAACCCATTTTGAAACTAGATAACGATAAGTTCCTTTTCGAATCGTTTTCATTTTGCTAGTTAATTTTTATTTTAAATGTAATGGTCAATATTCTCATATCGTCGTAAAACATTTTTTACAAATTCTTTATTAAATTTGATGCATGATTAATATTTTCTTCATTGAAATCGCATACAGCTTACCATTAAACGTTTAAACTTAATATTAGTTATTATTAAAATAATATTTTTAGGTGCTCCTATCCTTTTCGTAAACATTTCAAGTTCAAGTTCAAGTTCAAGTTCAAATCATCTTTATTCAGGAATAACATGCAATACATTTTTCTATTGTTCCCATGCAACTCATAGGTTGCGCGTGGGATTGGAAGAAATTATTATACATGTACTATATAAACTAATAATTTATACAATGTCCTTACGACAGTAATTACGTGATTTACAACAGCTATAGCAAGATATACAAATAATTATTATATGATATAAAATATATAACATGGTAACAGCAATTTTATAAACTTCATAATCGATAACAAATAACAATAAGGTTTAATAACAAATATATATTTATCAACAGTGCAACAAATAACAACAACAACAAAATAAACTTCCTCAAGTAGCCTACACAAAAATAAATATTATATACTCCATAAATATATCTATAATAAATAACAACATAACAAATAACAAGGCCAAAGTGAACAACTCGAACAATGCAACAACCTTGACTAGAACCACGAACATGCAAAGAGAATAAGTCACATAAGTTTAAAAACAAAAACAAATTTGCCCTAAAAAATCCCATATTCCTATCATTAAATTGTGTTTACTACAAAAGATATTACCTTCATCTTCACCTTTGGCTTAGCTTCAAATATTATGCTGTTTCCATAATACTGCACTATTGAATTAAACATTGTAGGTCCCTGATAGCATAGTTGTTTTCTACAAACTTCCTTTACTAAAAAATGGGCGTTTCAAGAAACATGTATTGTGTACTGCGAGTAACTCTATTAATTTCTCTAAACTTATATTGTTGTAAAAATTTATAAACATGCATTACAGCGCTATAAACATATAACTGTTCAAATTTCAAAATATTATGTTCAGAAAACAAATAACTCATGCTCTCCATCCGCCTTAACCCATAAACCGTGCGCAGTGCAAGTCTCTGACACATTATAATGTTCCTGATTATGGTTGGGTAGGTTCCTCCATAATGAATTAAACCATACCTCAGGGTACTCTCAAACCACGCCAAGTAGAGAGTTCTTAAATGGTCACCACCAACAAAATTTTTCATATGGTACAGCCCGTAGTTAATCTTATTAAGTTTTTTCGACAGGTAATTAGCGTGCTGATCCCATTTTAAGTATTGGTCAACATGAAGCCCTAGATACTTAACAGATGCGACTATTTCAATATTTTCACATGTACAAGTATACAAACATTGGTGTTTATGGCAAACCAAATCAAAGGTATTTTTTAGAGTTTCCTTAGAAATATCAACAGTCAAAAAACATTATGCACTTAGATTTTGATGAGTTAATGAGTAACTTATTTTGAATTAGCCAAGCAGAGATTTGTTCCAAATCTCTATGAATTTTTGTATTTTAATGAGTCTCTATTGTAAGCTGAGCACACCAAAGCTGTGTCATCAGCATAAGCAAAGATTGATGAATTAAAATTCAGACTTAACATATCGTTTATGTATACTAAAAACATTATAGGCCCTAAAACCCCCCCTTGTGGTGTGCCGTAGCGCAAATACATTGCATCACTCAAAACCTTGTTCACCCTGACAACCTGTCTTCTATGGTAGCAAAAGGATCCAAACCACTTTAGTGCGTTACCTCCTATACCATACAATCTTAATTTATTTATTAATATATTAATATCCAAAGCATCAAATGCCTTCTGGAATATCCAAGTAAATTGCAAGTGTGTACTTATTTTTATTTATAGAGTTAGTAATGCAACTTATATGTTTTTCTATGGCTATATCTGTACCTTTTGTCCTTCAGAAAGCCAAAACTGATTTCTGGAGAACAAGGACCTCTCAAAAAAGTAATCTAGTAACTTGGTTTTTATTACTAGTTCAAATACCTTAGCTATTGTGTTTATTACAGAGATCGGACGGTATGATGAAACACTAGAGACAACACCTGTCTTATAAATTGGTACTACAATAGCTACCTTAAAAGTATCAGGAAAAATTCCTAAACTTAACGATTCTCTAAAAATATGTAACAACAAAGGGGCAAAAATATCCATATTTTCCTTAACTGTTCTGCTACTTATACCATCAACCCCACTACTAACTTTATTTTTTAGTGATTTAATGGCATGTACCACTTCATCAAGGCTACAATCAAGGCCTTCAAGGTGCACATTGCATTCTGAAATATTATCATTAAATAAATCACAACCAAAAGCTTCAGATCGCAGACTCGGAATAATACTTGTAAAATATGAGTTAAACTCATTAGCTAAAATTTTTTCGTTACCATTAACATTCAACACCACATCTCCCACTTGGATATTATTTAAAGACTTTTTGTTCCCCTTTACGACTTTTTTTTATTACATCCCAGTACTTTTTTGAGTCGCCGTTACAGTTGTTAATCAATTTTGAAAAATAAGTAAGCTTGGCTCTTTTTATGTGCCTTGCTACATGTCTTGAATACCTTTTATATGAATTTCTTTTCTCTAAATTGTCCCTGTCTTTTTTAAAAATTTCAAATAATCGGTTCTTTTCATGTACTAAGTTAATAACGTAATCTGTAATCCATTCTTTTCTTTTCCTATTATTGCTATTTATTTTTTTCAGAGTGCTCGATGCATTGACACAATCGTAATAGACTTTATAAAAGTTCGAGACAGTCAAATTTACATCATTATTACCAAAAATTGAACTCCAGTCAGCCAAATGCAATTGTCTTTTGAGCATTTTCTGATCCAAAACAGAACAAAATATTATTTTTGATCTTTGCTTGTCAACTCCCAACAACCTTAAATCTAAAGCGTAATGATCTGTTATATTCAGCTCCAAGACACAACTGTCAAATTCAATTTCTTTTGAGTTTCTCACAAGTATATGATCTATACAGGATATACAGTTATTAAATATTCTAGTAGGTTTGCTTATTAAACTTTCAAAGCCATAAGACGAGATTAAGTTTAAATAATCCCTCCCGGAGCCTTTCTCCTTCAACAAGCAAATATTAATATCACCTATTATAATAGTAGGATTACAGGATTTACTTAAAATAACCTCAAAATCATTTTTAAAACTGATTAAAATTGAATTTACATTGCCTATATATTGCAAAAAGTGAAAACTGAACAAGATGATTATCAACAGAGAGATTAAAGGTAACGTTAACGAGCTCCGATGTAGCGAACAGATAACAGCTGTGAGTGTGGGGAAGGTCAACATCCACGTACACCACCACGCCGCCCGCCTGGTTGTCCGGCCTGGGTTGGAATATCATGTCGTATCCTGGCAGCTGATAACGATGTTCCTCACCGCTCTTTATCCAAACCTCCGTTAACGATATAATGTTATATGAAAAAGGCAAACTGTTCAAGTAGACTATTAGTTCGTCAAAATGTTTCCTTAAACTTCTAATATTTAAATTAAATATTTTGAAATTATTCGCTGAAACAGGATAAACCATTTTATTTTACGATCACAGCACTTTAGCATTATTTAACACCCCCCAAATTGTCCCCAGACTGATGAGTGATACCGGTAATAAGCTTTTTCACATCATCCAGTGTGGCAATACGAATCTTGGGACAATTTTCAGCCTTTCGGACAAACACCTTGCCCGATTCAGTCCAAACATACTTGTAACCATGATCCCTAAGTTGCTTAGCTTGATAAAGTAGGTTTTTACTAAAAGGGGTCAGATGTTTCATTTACATAGACGTTAGTACTAGCTCCAACGCCCTTCACGACATCAGCCGATTTAAGTTTAGCTTTTTTGCACTTTGATAAGAAGGAATCACGGATTTGCCGATTTTGAAAATTGCAACACAATTGGTTTTTGACTATCCCTCTTTCTAGTAGGAATTCTATGTACAGCTTGTACATCAGTTGCAAAGTTTACATTAAAAGCGACATTCTCCACTCAAGGAAGGGATTGATGTCGCCTTGAGATTGACATTGAAGTCATCACACCGGCCTTACTCAGCAATCTCAGTTACTCCTACTGTCCTACACAGTAGCAATATCTCATAGCTCCAGCCCCCTCAGGTTATTGTGTGTTGTGCGATAATGAGTATGTGGTTTTTTTCCACTCATCATATTCCATGATTATTTTCTCGCCTTGTCGTAATTGTGAGCTCCAGGCAATAACTTCATATCCCGATCGCAATCAGTTCCCTCGTTCTTAACCGTATGAATAATGTAGCAATATTAATAAATAATACCATAACAATATAAATATGTAAATATGGTGGTGTAAATATGGTAGGGTTTTTTAACTTTAAAGACTCTAAAGTTATAAATTAATGAAGCTAAGTAACAATAAATCCATATATAAGCAATTCAGATTCCAACTACGTCACAAGTTTATCATTTTGGATTCTTGATATCTACCACTTCTTAAATGGTATACTTTCTGGCGATTTTGTCAAATATAAGGACATTACTTGAACAACCATGGTACAAATATTTCTTACATGTAATAATTAAAAACGAAAGGTTGTTCTTTTAAAGTTAATAATTTATGTATTTTGATACATTTATAAATTTTCAGATGTGAAGTGGTTTTATCATACATAACATTGTTCTTTTAATTAGATAATTAGGTGTTTTGATTGAGCCAAATGTTGCAAAATGTTTGCCGCGGTTTACTGAATAACGTTTTAATGAATGAAGTACCTTCAGCTTTAGTATAAAATTTAGAAAGAATTGATAAGTTTAGGACTGTATTTTGTTAACTATAATATTTATCGTTGTCAGCCTGATATTTTGAGACCAACAACAGCTGTACAAAAAAGTTGTATTTGTTATAGTACTCATTCTGGCGCAGTGTAGCGGGTACGACAGTTATAGCAAGATAACCGGATCAAGCAACATCGAGCGTGGCTACTGCTTGGATGGGTGACCGCTGAGCGATCCTGTCCTTGCAAGCAGCACGCCCACCTGGCCGGCCATTGGCCTTTGGTCCCCAATTTAAGTGGTAGAGAGGGCTTCTTAGTCCTAACTTCGTCTGGTAAAATAAGATTACTTTACTTTATTAATTATTTTGTAATATTGTATTGGGATTTATGCATCTGCAGACACTAATAATTTTGTAAGAAATGCAAAGTGGTAATGAGTCAAACTAACAATTTCGGACCACTTAACCAATTAAAACATATCTCTTATTGTTGCGTGTATCTTAAAAATATTGCAGTAATTTCGGAACACAATGTGCGTGCGTGCGTGCGTGTGTTTGTTGTGTGCGTGTGTGCGTGTGTGTGTTTGTGTGTGCGTGTGTGCGTGTGTGTGTGTGCGTGTGTGTGTGTGTGTGTGTGCGTGCGTGCGGTGTGTGTGTGTGTGTGTGTGTGTGTGTGTGTGTGTGTGTGTGTGTGTGTGTGTGTGTTTACAGAGTTTACAGAGTTTACAAAAACCTTTATTTCAAAAATGTACATACATTTACAGAGTCAGGTGCTTGGAAGCACGTGTGACTTATTTACAATATAATGCAATAACTTAGGCTAAATATACATGCAGTTGGCAATTCAAGGTTTTTTTCTTATTTTTATGCTTTCTTCCACCATGGTGCACAAATACTATACTCTTACTATCAGTCCATAATATATACTTAATTTACTACTTATACAATCCAGATTTTAACAAGAACCATCTCACAAAAACGAGGTAAAAAAAAAAAATTAACAAGCATAAATATATTAAGTTTTAACAAATAAATATATAAATAATAAAATATTAAATATCAAATATCACATTTTTGCCAGAACACTTTCTATCCCCATGAACAACCCAAAACAGTAAGATCAACAAACAATATTCAAAATATCAACAAGTATAAATATATAAATAGATTTAAAAATAAATAATTATCAAAACAGCAGTAGAGTATTATAAATTTCAAAAATATTAACAAGCATAAATATATAAATAGATTTAACAAACAAATAATTATCAAAACAGCAACAGAGTATTATAAATTTCAAAAAATATCAACAAGCATAAATATATAAATAGATTTAACAAACAAATAATTATCAAACAGTAAATAACAAATATAAAATACCAATGACAAATATAACACAAACAGGACGACAACAACATAAAATAGTATGTAAGTATTAATAGAATATATAATGTTCATTACTTTCCGCGACATACATTTTAATCTTCATTTTAAATCTGGGTCTCGAATCAAATATTATGTCATTTCCTAATTTTAAAATACATTTATTTATTATTTTTGGTCCAATATAACAAAATTGTTTTCGAGCGATTTCCTTTCTAAAACATGGAACAAGAACTGACAATATATCCGATGATCTTGTATTGACCCTGTTTTCCCTAATATGATACTTATCTATGTGTTTGTGCATATGAATTGCTGAACACAATACATATAGTTTATTTAAAGTTAATATGTTGTTTTCAAAAAATACATGAGAAAACTCTATCAAATTTTTTTAAACTAAAAACATTTCTAATAGCAAATCGTTGTGTCATACGAATTGGTTTTAAAACATTTTCATTACTCCCCCCATAATGGATTATTCCATACCTTAACAGGCCCTCAAACCAAGAGAAATAAAGCTTTAATAAATAGTTCGAGGCAATGAATTCTCTCATATGAAATAGGGCATAGTTTACTTTTCTCAATTTTTTCACTAAATAATTACCATAAGCGTCCCATTTTAACCACCTATCAATAATCAAACCTAGGTATTTAATATTACTAACGATTTCAATTGGTTCAAATAAATAAATAAATAAAAAAATAAAAATGCCTTTATTGCAAGCGTTTCTCAGTATAACAACTGCTTTACAGAACAACTCTTGTCATATCTTACACTATTTACAATACTGGGAAATAAAATGAAAAACTAAAACCTATAGACTAAATATAACACCCAAACAAGACAAATAAATTACTGTACAATAATTTTTCTTAGTTTACTTTTAAAAACAGTAACAGAAGTCTGTTTTTAAAGCTCTGGGGGAGGTCAATTGTACAACCATTTGGGCCAACTTTGGGCCAAAGTAAGAAAAGCTCCTCCTCCCCAAACTCCATGCTTGACTCTGGGAAAGTGAAGCAAGTCACCATGGCGGACACTGCGTTGAGAGACCTCCTCCCGAAATTGGAGCTTCTCGACCAGGTACCGCGGCTCACCCAGCGCAAGCACCTTGTGGATCATGCCACATGTCAGGATCCTGCATACATTTTCCATGGGGGACAAACTGACAGCATCTCGGAAGGGAGACACATGATCAAAGCGCCTCAAATTGAAAATGAATCGAACTGCAGAGTTTTGCAGTCTTTGAATCCGATCTATGTCTCCCCTAGAGATACTGTTGCCGTATGCAGGATAGCAGTAATAAAATACAGACAGAACAAGAGAACTCATAAGCCGGAGCTTAGCGGATTCTGGCAGCAGACTTCTAAATCTGTACAGACCCCTCAGCCTACCAAGGGCACGCTGGATAGCATGAGTGACATGATCAGAAAAGGTGAGCTTACTGTCAAGCACAACTCCGAGAGTCTTGACTGACTCAGAGACAGACAGGCTCTCCCCACTGAGCCTTACTCTCACTCCTCTCTGACCAAGGGCCTGCACCAGATGGTGTGGGGGGCAAGATGAAGGACAATGCACTTACCTATATTGAGTTTAAGGCCATTGTTAACCGACCAAGTGTTGATGTTCACTAGGTCGGAATTTATTTTCTCAATAGCCTCATCAATGGAGCCAGGCTCGTATGACAAGCGCAACTGACAATCATCTGCGTACAGGTGAGCTGCACAGCTTTGAACACAACTTGGGAAGTCAGACGTATATAAGTTGAAACAATATAGGTCCAAGACAACTTCCTTGAGGAACACCTCGCCTTTTGACAAGTGAAGTTGACGTCTCACTTTCCCATCTTTGTAACCTGACTTCTGTCTCCTAGGTATGATTTTACCCCACTCGATTGAATTTTTGCCAAAGCCATAAAAATGCATCTTAGCGTACAAAAGTTCATGGTTAAGGGAATCAAATGCTTGTGAGTAGTCCAGTATCACTAGTGAACTACACATCCCTTTATCTTTCGCATCAATTAAGTCACTGAACAGACTTACCAGGGGCAGTGCATGTGCTATGATTTTTTCTAAAATCCAGATTGTGTTTTTGGCAATATGTTTACTTCGTTCATATACTGTGCTATTTGACGTGTTACTATTTTTTCCATAATCTTCGATATTGCTGGTAAAATCGAGATGGGTCTCAGTTGTTGGACACTTTTAGGGGACGTTACTTTTGGCAATGGATGAACAACACTCATTTTCCATCTCTGCGGGAACACACCGCTCATCAATGATTTGTTAATAAGATGAGTAATTGCACCCAAAGCATACGGACTCACGGCCTTAATCATTTGGATGGATATTTCATCACTACCAACAGCTCTAGATTTTATTTCATTTAGTGCTTTTTTTTTTTACATCATCTTCAGTGACAGCAGAAAAGCTAAAATCATTCATCGATTCAATTCTCTTACTAGTTCTGAAGACATCGATTTCTTCAACTCTGGCTTCATTTCCATTCCCCATATTGACAAAATACTGATTGATGTCATCAAGCTTCAGGTTGGTGTGGAATGTTTTCATTTCTGTTTTTTTCATAACTATATTACACTGTTTCAAACAAGTCCAAAAATCTTTGGGATCCTTGTTAGTGGATAATTTTTCAGTGAAAAAAATCTCTCTTGCTCTCCACACCATCCCATTCAATTCATTGCGTGTGTTCTTTTATACATCTCCCAATCTTTTACTGTCCCTGGTTTTTTCCAATATATCTTACGGAGTTTGTTTGTTTTTTAGTTTAGTCTGCTTGTTTATGACATCGTTCCTCCACGGGGCTTTCTTTTTTGTCACTACTCTTTGCATACAATTGGAGCATGTGAATCAAATACACTTTTAACATGGGTAGTGATGAAGTGCCTCAATATTGTCAACCCCGTCAATGTGCATTGCTCTCTCCCAGTCAATCTCCGCGACTGCTTTGACAGCACTTTCTGGGTTGAATTTTGAAAAATCTCTGTAGGTTATCATTTTTGGCCCTTTCTTCTCTTTTCTTAACTTTTACGCAACAATATATCAACTTGTGGTCCGTTATCTTCACCCCTCTATGGTCCCTAATGCCTGCTGCATCGATGACGCCGGTCCTCTCGACCTCGACCGACCTGTCCACTATTATGTGGTCTAACAAGGTGGAAGAGGTTGCTGTCACTCTTGTTGGTTCATTTACTAATTGTATTGCATTGTATTCTTTCAAGAGTCGGCGTAAGTACTTGGCTTCATTACAACTATTTGACAATAAATCTATGTTGTTGTCGCCCAAGTACATAATGGAGTTCGATCCGATAGCCAAGTTAACAAAGATAGAGTTGAAACAAAAGCTGACAGTGAGGTGTACCTTACATGTGGTGGCCTGTATACCACACATAAACCAAGCCTTACTCCCCTTATCCTCAGGACAACACAAAGAGACTCGATACCAGGGCCCACATCCTCAGTAAGTGTGTGCTGCTCGAAGGAGATTCCCTCCTTAATATACAAGGCAACGCCACCACCTGTCACCGCGTCTGCAATGCCGTGTAAGTCAGCACGCCGAATCCACATCGCAGAAGTGTGTACCCAGTCATCTGATAATTGTCTGATGGGGTGCCGGGGTGAAGCCATGTCTCAGATATCCCAATTGCATCAAAGTCAAAGTCACGCACAAATGAACACATTTCCTCAAACCCTGTATTGAGGGATCTAATGTTGAGGGTGCGCGACTTTGAGACGCCCCCGTGCCCCCCATCCCAGTTAGTTTCCCGGGACCAGAGAAACATCGCAGCTCCCAGAGGGGTCATGGTCCCCGCTGATGGTATTCCCAGGCCCGGGACTCAAAATCGAGACTAGACATGTCCTCACCCAGGTCATCGGCTGGTGCTGCATCCAGATACCGCAAACCCGCAGTAATAGCGTTCACAAATAGAGATCCCAAGCGAGTAACACCTCTCCTGGAGAAGTGCACACCATCCCGGGTGAGGTCCCGCCTGCTAACACAAGTGTTAGCTTCGACGAATTCAACGTCGAAGTTATTGCACATGAGCTCCAACTGAAGGTTGAAAGTCATGTAGAGCTTTATAGCCAATGTCACGTCGAATTAGTTACACTGTCCAAAGAAAATTTTAGAATTTTGAAAATTGGTTTTGACAGTGAACAGCAGATCCGCCATGCTGTGGAGGGCCTCCCGCTTACCATGCCCTCCGGTTGTACCCAGGGACCCCCCTCCCGATAACCCTTTCCTCAAGTTGTTGGCACCAACATGAATATAAAATTACAGATAAACTTAAACCTACATAATTTAAACAATCTATTCTTAATATCTACTATTTTCCCCCCAGGACAGCACTCAAGATTAGGCCCCTTTGAAAACGCACTTACTTACTACTAGCGTGTCTCAAATGTGAGTCACCTATCAACAAAACATTCTTAAAACTGCAGTCCCGACGGTCTGCTGAGGGTGTGGGAGTGACAGCATGAGGCACCGGAAGACTAGAGAGGCTGGTAGGTTGGTCGATGCTGTTGCGGGCTGATGTGGTGCTCTGATGAGCCGCCGGTCAATGTAGCATGGGGAGGAGGGCCAGCTAGCCTCAGCCAAGGTCATCTCGGCCAGCAGGCTGTCGTCTGCTGAGGTCCGCCGCTGTCTCGCCCGTGACTCCGCCTGGTCTCAACTCCGCCCGAAGAGCCCTCACGTCGGCCTCCAGTACCTCAATACTTGTCACCAGACACTGGCGCTCCGCTGTCAGTACGGCAATTTTTTCGCGGCCTCTCTACAAGCAGCATGTCCATTGTCTATGTTAACCCCGCCGGTTCACTGCCTCTTGTAATAGAGCGTTGTCTTCTCTACACTTGACTAGCTGAGCATTAAGTTTGTTTATGTCAGCGTCATATTGTTCCTCTAGCTCACCACACACGCCACAGACTTATCCTTATAACTATTATTTAAGTCCATGCAACGATGTTCCATAGACGCTAGATTGCTAGTTATGGATTCAACCTCATGTTTTAGTTCACTATTCTCCTTTGATAAGTCATTTAATTTGCTCATCAGGGAAGCTAATATGAGGAACTAATTGTTTAATTGCACCTTCACCAAACGTAGCCATAACAGATTTCAGTTCGTTATATAGATAGATGCAAGATCAATAACATCTTGGTCAATAAAAAATAGGACCGTCAATAACATTCAGCAGTTCGCTTGATCTCGTTACTGGAGGCATTTTAGTCAAACTATTAAATAATAAGTAACAATAATAAGTTAATAAAGGATAAAATACTACGACTACGAAACTAATAAACTAAATAACAATAATAAGTTAATGAAAGGATAAAATACTACGACTACCAAACTAATAACTAAATATAAAAAAACGAGTCAACAATTACGAGCCATACAACAAACAATAAACAACAAAAGATAACAACAGTTTATTTAAACAAAAAACTAGTAAATAAATAAGTAGGTTTCTGCTATACAACAGAGCTATATTGTCATTTTGTTGCGCCGTATCTCCGATTTCCGGAGTTGGCAGTACAGCACTGTGTTGCAGTAGTGTAGTTAAAATTGAAGGCGCTGCGCTGTGGCCAGTCGTAACGGAGTGTCTGCAAGCCGAGTGCCGTGGCGGGGCGGGGCGGTGATTAGTGGGACAAGTTGTCGCGGCACAGTTGGTAGCGCAGTTAGCGCAGGTAGCGCAGTTCACATACACAGTTATATTTACAAAGGTGCTTGTGACAATAAAAAAGTAAAGTTCGTGTTGTAGATCTTCGCAGGTTTTCTCTCTTTCTGAATATACCAAACACTTTGTCTTAGATGTATTTATTAGGAGTTTATAATCAACCTTA
>NW_025778610.1:0-70275 GCF_021130785.1 Homalodisca vitripennis
AGCTATACTCGGGCGCCGGGTAGCAGGCGCTGCCGACGTGGCCCGACCTATACTCGGGCTCAGGCTACAAAGTGTTAAAAATATTTAAACAAAACCAAACAAACCACACACAACAAAACAAATCACCAGAGTTGATGCTGGTGCATATTTTCTTATGTGGGAAAATATTCCTGGGTATGTTATCTAAATTCATTAGTGTTGAAAGGAATGTGGTTTGATTCACTACTGAAAAGAGATGGTTAATATTATTTGTTTCTTAAAATTTATTCTTCATAAATTAAATTTAATACACAAATTATTTTAACCCATAAATAAATATATTGCTTATTTTTTATAATTATCTGGAACATATTCAGAATTACTAGTAATGTGTCTGCAGGTAATGAACAACTCAACACTATGGAGGCTGTATGCAGAAGTGGCTGCTACTGAAGAACCTACTCCTGAAAACAGGACAAAGATAGCTCAGTATCTGCAACATGCGTACAGAGCTGGCACTCAGGGCTCCTGGGAAAGGGATACTGACACCTGTCTACAGGTCATGGATCTCTGCATGGATTTGGCTGAAGGTAAGTGTCTGCAGCATGCGTACAGAGATGCTATTTACAGCTTTTAGGGAAGAGGTGCTAGGAATAACCAATACTTCTGCATAGGGTCTGTACGACAATACAAGCAGATACTACTCAATACATGATATATGCAGAATTGCCACTTAGACAACGTGAGGGAGATGGTTACACCTGTCTACAGGTTATGGATCTCAAAATAGATTTGACTAAAAATTAAGTGCCTAAGGAATGCATACAAAGTTTTGAGCTCTTAGGACAAAGATGTTAACACTTATCTGAGACTGAGGTATGGATCTCTCTATGGATTTAGCTTAAGATTTATCTAATATGTAACATTTATGTGTGTTTACATATTTAGATATGAAGCTCTTGATATGGGGTCATAAATCAATTTGAATATAGTTGGTTAAGAGTATGTAACTTGCATGTAGAGTTTTTAGATCATTGAAAGAGATGCTGAGAATTTGAATCTCTAGGTCATGATTCTTTGCATGGTTTTCACAGAAGATAAAGTATCTTTAACACATATATCTAGAGAGTATTGAAGTTAGACGGTGAAGTTACTTCATGTCAGTGGTCTCTGAGAGAATTTAGGTAATGTAAAGTGCATCTACCATGTTTACATACCTATAGAGCACTTGGGAGAGATATGCAGAGAACTCTCTCTGTCCCAAGGATCACAGGATTTGGCTGAAGATACGTGTCTACAGAGTTATGATTTAGAATCTTGATAGAGAGATGTCATTCTGGTTCCTTTTGCCCGAGATGCTGATACATATTTTTTGGTAATGAATTTCCTTATGAGTAAGAGAATTAGGCACAACAACACCGATAGATAGTTCAGGAATTTTCTAAGAGAAGTAATATCTCATGAATAATCTCTGTTTCATTATATCACAAATAATTCCAAACGTGTTCGAATACAGTCTGATTATAAGCTAAAATAACTAATATTATCTTCATATTTCATACATATCTTATCTTTTTTAATTAGCTTTTCATCTTTTAAACTGTTGTATTAATTTTCAGCTTATATTCAGTGCAGTATGCGGCATTGCCATTCAAATGAGAAGGTCCAAATGCTATCATCAGCAAAACTTCCTTTAAAAAGCGTTCTCACAAAGATAGAGGTAAGTTCATTTGATTAAAGAAAGAAATTTTTATACATATATGCAAGCTTTATATTTTTCATTGAAGCGAGCTGGGTTTTTTGATATGTTTAATTCTTTTTATGCTAAATGTAATTTCTAAAAAATTATAGGTAGCACATAGTTCTTAAAAAAACAAAGGATTTCTCTAAGGTAAATTTCACTTTTAATTAATAAAAATTATGAAGCAAAAATGTTTTTGAAGCTATAAAACAATTGCAGTTCAGTGCAGGAGACTAAGAATAATCTTCTCTAGCTGATTAGAGAGTTGCATCTAATGGGACTCCGTTCCACTTGCTGCTAGTCACAAAAATGCAATAACAGTGTCCATGAAAAATTCCCCTACATTCTTATCTTAGTTTTACATTTATCTACATATAAAAAACTATAATATCCTTACACACATAATTTGTAATTTATTGGAACATTTATTACAATTGAGCTATTTGATCAAATCAAATCAAATCAAAATTTCTTTATTCATTGGCACAACATTGTACACTGAATGGTGTCATCAATAGCATTGTACATCTAAAGTATTATTATTAACTATATAATTTGACATGTTCTGTATTTAAAATTCGTTAAAACTATAAAGAGCCTTGTCAATGAGAAAATATTTTAATTTTGATTTGAAAGTTGATAAAACATTTTCTGACTTTAAATATTGAGGTAATTTATTATAAAATATTGTGCCCATATATTGAGGTTTTTTGCGGAAAAATTCTAAATGATGTGTGGGAATGGCAAGGTCATTTTGATGCCTGGTATTGTATTGGTGAAGTGTACCAAGCTGTGGCAAATTGGAAAATCTGAGCTTTACCGATAATATTGTTTCATAAATATACATACCATACACGGTCATTATACCTAATGAAACAAAATGTTCTTTTGACGATGTGCCTGGTTTAAGTTTAAAAATTGATCTTACTGCTCTCTTTTGGATTTTTTAAAATTGAGTCTAAATTTCTAACTGTTGTGGCACCATATATTGAAATCCCAAAGGAAATAACGGAATGAATATAAGAAAAATAGACTGTTCTTAGAGTTTTGACATCACAAAAATTTCTTAATCTATTTAAAGCATAGACGCCTGAAGCTGCCCTTTGCAAGAAACACTTTCAATGTGAGAGCTCCAGTCCAGGTTCTCGTCAATCGATAATCCTAAAAATTTTGAATTTGCTACTTGGAAAATATGGCTATCTTTATTTATTGTTACTGTTGGCTTGATTATTTTTTTCATTTGTTTGTGGTTAAATACTATAAAGTTTGTCTTATCAACATTCAAAAGTAATTGATTTGCTTCAAAAAATTGAGCCAAAAGTGATAAGTTAGTGCTGGATGACTCCTCCACTCCCTTTATTGAAGGTGCAGAAATTTTTAGGTTTGCGTCGTCGGCATAAAAACAAAGTTTTCCAGGTTGCCTGATTTTAGGTACATCATTGATATAACAAATGAAAAGTAAAGGTCCCAGTATGGAACCTTGAGGAACCCCATGCTTCACATCTGAAATCGAGGATTTGTAAAGTTGTTTATACATTGTCCCTTTGTTGTGGGAGAAATATTCCAATTCGACAAATTGTTTTCTATTATTCAGATATGAGTTTAACCATTCAAAAGCTTTACCTTCTACGCCAATTTGTTTTAATTTAGACAACAACAAAACATGAGAAATTGAATCAAAAAGCTTTGCTCAGATCCATGAAAACTCCAATTACCTTTTCATGATTATCTATGGAGTCAATAACTGATTCAAGAAATTCTGTGGCTGCGGTTAAAACAGATTTTCCCTTTTGGAAACCATGTTGATTGCTGTTAATTATATTGTTTTTTTCCAAATAAATTTTAAATTGATTGTAAAAAGCACGTTCAAAGATTTTGGAGATTGATGGAAGCAAAGCAATGGGACGATAATTTTCTACGTGGGTTCTGTTCCCTTTTTTAAATAGAGGTTTAATCTTTGCAATTTTCAATTTTTCTGGAAATATTCCTGAAATAAAAGAAGAATTTATTAAGTGAGTGATAGGTTTTATTAGCGATTTCCTGGCTTTCTTAATGAGAACAACAGGAATGTCGTCATATCCAGCACTAAGCTTGTTTTTTAGACTGATCATAATTTTCTCTATATCTTCTTCTGTGACTGGCTCTAGTCTAAATCTAGAAAAATTACAAATAGGTTGTTGTTGAACTGAAGGTCCTGTGGAGCTTGACAAATTAGGCAGTATAGATTTATCTACTAGATCTGAGAAATATCTGTTTATAAATTCGCTTAAGTTACCAGGGTCTGTACAAAGTTGATTTCTAACCTTAAGCTCTATATTTTTATTACTATTGTTGTTTACACCAACTTCCCTATTAATCATCCTCCAGACAGTGGCATTAACATTCACAGACTTTTCCAACTGACTATTAAGATATTGTTTTCTTTTGATGCAGAATATTTGTCTTAAATAATTTGTTTCTTGATTTTACCTCACTATAAACAAGTGGGCTTTGAAGTTCTCTAGCTAGGCTACTTAATTCAATAATTTCTAGCTTTTCTAATCTGAGCTCATCTGTTAACCACATATTTTTATTCAACTGTTTTCGACTTAAGGTTTTAGGAAAATGGAGGTTAAAGTAGAACAATAAAATACTATGAAAAACATCATATTTTGAAGTAACAGGAGCTAAATATAAGTCTGTCCATGATTCTTGTTGCAATGAATACAAAAATGAATGTGTGTTCAAATCTGAGAACTTTCTAGTATACATTTGAATGGATTCATTGGGATGAACAGTAATTTTACTTTTATGTTTAATAGGGGTATGTAATAATGCTAAGAACTGCCCATCATGGTCTGAGAGTTGAGTATTAATTCCAATTAGTTTGATAAAATTCATATTAATGTTGGTGAAAATGTTGTCTATAGTTGTGGCTGATGACTCCGTAATTCTAGTTGGAAATTTTACTAAAGAGCACATTCCATTAGAAACTAACAAGTTGTTCAGTTTCAATGCACTGTTGGATTGTCCCATCATATCAATGTTTATATCCCCCGCTATTAAAATGTGCTTATATCTTTTGTCTACATGTTCCAATAAAACTTCCATACTTTTTAAGAATTCTGGTTCATTTTTTGTTATGGGATTTCTGTACAAGCCCACCACTAATAATTTAGACTGTTTTTCGAGAAAAATATTTTTTATTTCAACCATGCAACATTCAAATATTTCATCCTTCAATAAATATCCAATGTCTGGAATTTTAATTTCTTTCCAAATCACACTTGTTTTGGATAAAATTACTACACCTCCTCCTCTGCAGCTTTCTCTTGCATAGCTAGAGTTTAAGACATAACCATTAATATTTAACCTTTGAAGCATCATCTTGGTCATTTTATGCTCAGTTAAAATCACTATATTAGGGTTTATTTCACTCAACGTAATTTCTAAAGATTCTAAGGATGATTGTAATTCCTCTAATATTTTGATGGAACAACCCAAATGTGCTATTGCTTACAAAGCTTCCAAAGTCACATGGCTTATCTTTAATGACAGTACATGGATTATTGTAAGTACTGTCTGAAACATAATTTAAATTGTTAGTAGAGTAATAGGGATAAAGTTAATATAATCCAATACAGCCTATAACCAATTGGAAATTTCATATGTCTGTAATGAGGTAATAAACAATATTAAATAGTTGGTAAAATCTTGAGTTTTTGCGAAACGTGTGGACCAACAGTTCAACATACTTTTAATCTAACACACTGAAATATTCATTAACACAAATATTTCCAATCATTATAACATAGTTTGTGAGTGTTTTGAGCACAGAAAGTTTTAGAATTTAAAGTAAGTATCTCTGTGACCTAATTACTTTTACCTTTTCCAGAAAGAACAGACAGACTTGGTTACCAGAGAGCTCCCAGAAAGCTTAGCTTCTAAACACAAGTCATTATTATCTTGGTATGAAAAAATTGTTGATGAAATCCAGAGACTGCAGGCCAGTTGAAAGATGTTTTATTAAAATGTTCTTTATAAAAGCTGCTCCTATTATTTCCATCCAATTATTCCCACTTTCACTTTTGTTTTGGAATTGTCTTAAAACATTATATATGATCTTAATTGTGCACATGATGAGACAATGAGAACACCTCTTCATCTCGATTACACTGGATTTTATGGGACACTGGTAAATCAATCCAAACTTTTGTGTAGCCTGGGTGTTCCTGATGTCAAAATGATACAACAAGAAAACAACTGAGAACCCATTGTGTTACTGAGATTACGTTTTGAACACTGAAATCATGGCAAGTATGAAGTAGTATTGCTACTGTACTCTACTGTGTTGGTCTTGGTGCATCTCTTCTGATGGACATGGACTCCGGATTCCAGTAGTCAAGTCTGTGACAGTGTTGTATCTCAGACACTGCACTAAGAAGATGAAATGGAGCTAAACATTCGTAGTATGGTTTTAATTATAATACCTAAACAGGAAGTCTCAAAGTTAGATAAGTGAATATGTCATAATAATAAAGAATGCAAGTAGGATCGCAATAAACACTAAACAATTCTGTTGCATAAAATATATAAAAATATAATGTAGCCTTATTTTAAGAAGTAGCCTATCCACAAGTACTAAACCCATTGTGGAAGACATATACGCTGGTTACATGCTGATCGGTTCCCAGGCTAAATACTGAGCCAAGTACTGGTTACTTAACCGCTCTCTATTGTTACAGGCTGTTCTAGTTCTGAAAATACCCGACAGATATCGTTGCCGTAGTCTTAACTGGTTCTTTTACTAAGTGAAAAGAATGGATTTTGGTTATAGAACCGTGAAATAATATTTTAGAGGCTCGACTAAGAAGGACCACTTCACACTAGGCAGTGAAGACGCCGAACACACTGATTTTAACAAGAGTTCACTAGGTTACACATAATGAGTTTATGAACAGTGCATATTCAAATAAAGTGTATAAAATAAACAGTTACCTTTATTTTCATGAGAGGTACCTAACCGTAGTCTGCTGTTGTTGAGGGCCAGGTTGTGATCAGTAAGTGTTGGAAATAGGCTGCTGTCTTGTAGGCAGGCGTGAAGACGGAAGATGTCCTTCACGGATTCACTCACGCACAATACGACCGCAAACGAATAGTTCATAAACACTGTGGCCAGTCCTGTAGAGCACGGTAGACGCGGGTGTCCGGGAGCAGAGACGTTCTGGTAGAGATTGCCAATCCAGAGCACTGACTTTAATGTTAATGTAAATGTACAACAAATAGAATAAACTAATATTTAAATGAGAGAGTAACACATGGGGGAGAGAGTAAGTATGGTAAGCAGTGGCTAGAGAGTACATAAGTGCCCCAGGCGGGATCGAGAGTATAATGAGCAAGCGTGCCTACGCTTGCAAGGTGGGCAATTGATAAGTCAACCGTTGTGATTGGTTGGTCAGTGTACAGTAAACAGCTGATTCGGGAAACAATGGTTCATTGGTCTGTCACTGTACGTGAATATTTTAATCCAGTAAGGAATGGTATTGTAGGCACTAGGCCGCAGAAAGAGATATAGGATTAATGTAGTATATACAGTTTAGTAAACAAATTCAAATATAGAGTATATAAATTGCCCAAAAAATATATACATAATTATTATTCAATAAAAGTAGCCTTTTCATATTAGGCAATAAAAAAAAGTTATTTAATGCAATAAATACTTAACATACGGCCGCCTTGAATCACCTTGGGATTCAATGAGAGAAAGAGCAACATAGGCTCAAAATTACAATGGTTATAGGCGGTGGTAGAGAGACAGTTAATTAATTGTAGAGGTGAGGTAAGAGAAACACCTTCACCGCTGGACGAGTGAGAGTTCCACTTGAGGTCTTGAGATGTACCACTCGAACTGTACCATCTTGTCCTGGAGTGACATCAGTGACCAGGGCAAGGGGCCATGAGAGAGCGGGAGTATCCTGATGCACCAGGACGAGGTCTCCAGGTTGGAGGTTGCGGGAAGGAGTGCTCCACTTGAGGCGCTGCTGAAGAGTCTGGAGATATTCTCGCTGCCAACGCTTCCAGATACGTTGGTGCAGCGCTTGAACCAGATGCCAGTGAGAAAGGCGGTTCGTGGGTATGTCCAGCAAGTTCTCTTCAGGCACGGAAACCAGAGGAGAGCCGATCAAGAAGTGTCCAGGCGTCAGTGGGAGAAGATCGCTGGGATCACTGGAGAGAGCCGTGAGCGGGCGGGAGTTGAGCATCGCTTCAACCTGACTTGTGAGCGTCATGAATTGAGACAAAGTTAGTATGTGAAGTCCCATGACACGTTTTAAATGGTGTTTAGCACTCTTTATGGCACTTTCCCAAATTCCACCTTGATGGGGAGCAGCAGGAGGGTTGAAGTGGAATCGAATTGAACGGTCAGCAGCAAAGTCTTGGACTTTGCGCTGGTCAGCCGTGAGGATTTTGTGTAGGGCATTTTTAGCACCTACGAAGTTTGTGCCACAGTCACTATAAAGGTCTGAGCACAGGCCACGACGACGAGAAACGAAGCGAGTGAGAGCACCAAGGAAAGCTTCGGTGGACAGGTCCGTCACCACCTCAATGTGAACGGCCTTCGTAACCATACAAACAAAAAATACAAATATAGGCCTTAATAATGCGGACAGAGCGTAAATTATGAACCTTGAGCGAAAAGGGGCCACCATAGTCCATGCCGGTGGAGAGAAAAGCTCGGGCTGGAGTAATGCGAGCTTTGGGGAGGTCGCCCATGAGAGGGGCGTTATTTTTAGGCCGATTCTTAAAACATGTGAGGCATCTAAAAATGCGAGATCTTACCACGCTGCGTGCAGAGAGGATCCAGACTTGCTGGGAGAGCAGAGAGAGAGTAAGCTGCGCGCCAGCGTGGAGATGTTTGACATGGACATGGTCAATGAGGAGGTCCACGACAGGGTGCTTCTTGGGCAGGATGCACGGGTGAGACACGTTCGGCGGGAGTTCAGCGTGGCGCAGTCTGCCGCCGACGCGGAGAAGTCCATCCGGACCCTGGAATGGGGCGAGGCGTTGAAGTCTGGTAGAACACGTCTTTCGGTCCCGCAGTAGAGCTAGATCTTCAGTGAAAAGCTTCCTCTTGCACGGTCTTGAAAATTCGCAGCTGGGCGGAGTCCCGTTCTGTCTTGGAGAGAGGTCCGAAGTGGCGGTTTGGTGAACGACAGTTGTGGATAAAACGCAAGACGTAGGCCATCACGTGCAACAATTTCCTCCAGGAAGAGTACTGGATGAGGAGGTCCCACGTAGGCGGTGCTGTGGCCACGGCAATGACAGGAGTGGAATGCTTCAGCTCCCCTAGCTCCTCCAGAGAGACCGAGTCCAGGCTGGAATCAGTATCTGGCCAGGCCGAGGAGGGGAGACGCAACCAGTCGGGTCCATGCCACCAAAGGGGATGACCCACCAATTGAGAGGGAAGGATCCCACGGGAGGCGCAGTCAGCAGGATTGGAAGCACTGGGTATGTAGCGCCAGCACTCCACAGCCACAAGCTCTTGAGTTTGCGCCACACGATTAGCCACATAGGTTTTGAGGCGATAAGAAGGTGTTTTGATCCACGCGAGGGTTACAGTAGAGTCGCACCAGCAGACAATAGAACCAAACTTGTGGGTGGGAGCTAATTGAGTAATACAATATTTCACAAGTTGGGCCAGGAGATGAGCTGCGCATAGCTCCAGTCGGGGCAGCGTCACTCTTTTGAGAGGAGCGACGCGAGTTTTAGCCATAACTTGGCTTACGTGCACCGTGTCATTGGAGGTAGAGCGGATGTAGACTACAGCAGCATAGCCTAGTTCTGAGGCGTCAGAGAAACCGTGCAAGTCCCAGTGAGTAGCAGCAGAGTAGGGGATAGCACGAGGAATTGTAATAGTAGCAACGTGCTTAAGTTCAAATAAAAAGGCGTGCCATTTTTGGTATATTTCTGGAGGGAGCGAATCATCCCAATCTATGCCAGAAATCCATACGAGTTGCATGATATTTTTTGCGAGCATTATGCAAGGCGCCAAAAAACCACAGGGGTCATAGACTTGAGAAATGAGACTTAACACTTTACGCTTAGTGGGGTTTTCACAAGAAAAATTAAAATTAAACGTAAACGTGTCAGTCAGAGGGGTCCATTTAAGGCCCAAAATAGAGAAATGAGGCTCCTGAGAGGGTTGCAGAAAAACTGGGATTTTCCCGATGATCTTCAGGAAGGTGTTGCAGAAGTCTCGGAGAGTTCGAGACCCATTTCCGGAGCTCAAAGCCACCGAGCCGAAGGAGTTTGATGAGTTGATCTTGAAGTTCAGCGGCGAGTTCTTTAGTCTCAGCCCCGCAGATCAGGTCGTCGACGTAGCTCTGGTGCTTGAGAATCTCAGCAGCATGGGGGTAGCGGTGACCTTCGTCTTCTGCCAATTGATGTAGCGTTTTGATGGCCAAGTAGGGTGAACAGTTCAGGCCGTAGGTAACTGTCGTGAGCTTGAACGTGGACATCAAGTCGGTAGGGTGATCACGCCATAATATCAGTTGAAAATGTTGATCGTCAGGATGCACCTTGATTTGGCGGTACATCTGTCTGATGTCACAAGAGAACACTACGTTCTGAAGGCGGAAGCGCAGAAGAATGTCACAAATATTATTTTGCAGCTTAGGTCCGGTCAAACAGAGTGTCGTTGAGAGAGAGTCCGGAACTGGTTTTGGCACTGGCGTCAAAAACGACGCGTAGTTTGGTGGTGCTACTTTGTGCCTTAAAAACACCGTGGTGTGGCAGATAGTAGTGGGGAGTGCTTAAGTCAGGAGTAGGGCAGCCCTGCATATGGCCTAGAGAGAGATATTCATGTATAAAATCAGAATATAAATTATAATACTCCACATTAGTGGGAGCGTGGAGCTTGCGCTCGAGTGAATAGAGTCTACTTTCAGCATGAACTTTGGAACTTCCCAGATGAGTACTGGTGTCCTTGAAAGGGAGGCGGACCATATATCGACCCTCACGGTCCCTGGAGTGCGTGGTAGAAAAATATTCATCGCATTGAGTTTCCTCTGCAGACCTTTTACTGGGAGCAGGCAGTTCCTCTTGTGTCCAGAAACGCTGCAGAGAGGCGTGGAGGTCCACCTCAGCAGTCGAGAGAAGAGAGACAGCCATAGTAGAGACAGACTGCGTCAGTGGTGTGCAGGGAGCCGTCCCCATCAGCACGAAACCAAAACAGGTGCCCAGGGCGTGAGGTAAATTGAGACCAAGAGAGTAGGTCTCGTGAGTAAGAATATGTGGAAATAGCGCTCCACCAATAAGCACGTCAATGCCACCAGGGAGGTGGAAGGTTGGATCAGCCAGTGTAATATTTTTAACCTTATTCATGACCTCCTGAGATATTTGCACTCGTGGGAGATCTACAGTGATTTGTGGCAATATGTGGAACGAGTGCGGGGCGGCAACTGGGTGGCCAGCAAGAGTTTCCACGCCCAGAGTTAAAAATCCGCGTGTGTGAGCAGAGGTTTGAGAAAGGCCGGCGAGATTAATAGTGGCTGGACGACGCTGTGTACCCAACAGTTGGGAGGCTTTCTCGCTAATAAAATTTAGCATGCTTCCTGAATCAATTAACGCACGAAAGACATAAGCTTGTCCGTTAGAGGCGGTGAGCTTGACAAGAGAAGTACCCAGAAGAACCGTGGGTACTAGGGGCGAGGTCTCGATGCAGTGTGCCATGAGCGTGTAGTGTGGTGTGTTCGGCCGGGCTAGGAGGTGAGAGCGCTGTGGTCGCAGGCGGAGGGCGGACAGCAGGTGTAGGTGTTGCAGGCCGGCCGCCGTCACGGCCGTTCTCCACAACGGGACGAACGCGGTCCAACGTACTAACACTGGACCGTGTTGGCCGATCAGTGAAGTGTAGCAAGGTATGATGACGACCACGACATGTTCGACACGTGAATTTAGACTGACATTCACTTAATCTGTGCGTCCCCAAACAAGAAGAACAGCGGTTGTGCTGTTTAATAATCCCGTGCCGTTCTTGAGGTGTCTTTTGGCCGAAGCTGGGACAGCCATAAATTTTATGACCGCTCTGATGGCAATAAAAACATGATGGGCCTTGTTTATAGGCCGAGGAGGGTGGAGAGGAAGCCGCTAACAAGCTCACGTTTTTAAGAGACGATTTGGGTTTATCAAATTTGGGTTTTGACCCAAAATAAGAACTTGAAGCGTTCTTGGGGTCCACAATATTGTCATGTAGACTACTGTCCTCAATGTGGCTGCATTCCAGGTTGAGAAACTCAATTATTTGTTCAACCGAGGGCAAAGTATGAAGCTCTTCCTTTTTTCGAAACTGTTCTAGGCGGGTGACCATCCGATTATCAATCTTGCGTAATAACAAGGCTGAGAGAAGTGGGTTGTTACTAGTGATGTCATTGTTTAGTGCTTTAAGGGGAGCCAGACCGGGGAAAATTTTTTTTTACACATTTTTAGTTTTTTTTAAAATTATTATACTCCATTTTATTCTCTTTAAAATGATATAATTGTCATCACTGTAACTTACGTATAAGCCCTTGAAAAAATTAAAACAATATATCAAGACACAGAGTTTTTTCTCTGAGCAACGTCAATAGTGTAGCTAGTATACTCCTGGCATTTAGTATAGTACCATTGGTTTTATACTCTGCATTTTTGTTTGTGTAGTTGGTCATAGTGACAGTTGACTAAACATCAGTTTATCCGCCGTCAGCTGTCGTCTGTTATTTTGGTTCCTTTCACAATACCGAACATGTAAACTTGTTTCTTGTTTACATTTTGTATTTTGTTCAAAGAAGACACTGATTTGGTGAATTGTTGTGTTATTTTTCGAAACATATTTGTTTGTTTAGTGGAACTCGCGATGCCAAGGAAACAATTGAGTTATAAAACCAAGAGTAAACATCATGTAGGTAACCAGTACAGTAGGCCTAGGCCTACATTGGTAGGTTCAGAAACTTTGTCAGGAACTCAAGAAACACCTAACAAAGAACTTGGGAGTAGTTCTACTAAAGTATCTTCTGCAAAGAATTGTCCTTTGATAGCTATGAAACATTTCAATCTTCTGGAGCAGGAAATTGTATTTTTGATGTCCACTTATTGTCTTGTGCAATAAAAAAACTTGTTAAATGTAAGTATTGTGATTCAACTGACACAATCGAACTTATTGTGTGTTATGATGAACTCTGAGAACTCTGGGTTAGTATTATCAACTAAGTTAGAATTACAGCATGCTCAGAATTCCAAAAATTCAAAAACTCAAATCTTTCAAATGATGAAAAAACTGTATGATCTCAACGTAAAATTTGTTTTACGCTATGCGAACTATTGGGAAAGGGCCAACTGCCGGAAACCAATAGACCTACCTAAGCCCCCACAAAAATATGCTAAATAACCACAAGACTCTACAGACAGCACTCAAATCTTGTGCCGAAGATACTATGATGAAGGCTACAATGGAAGCAGTGCAGGTAAATGATGGGTGTACCGAGCTTGCAGTTGCGATTGACGGTTCATGGCAGCGACGCGGATTCAAATCTCTAAATGGACTAGTGAGTGTGACCAGCTTCGATACAGGGAAAGTGTTGGATGTATCTATTTTGTCTAAATACTGTCAGACATGTACCATGACAAAACCTGGGGAACATGAGTGTACTAAGAACTATGATGGAAGCTCGGGAGGAATGGAGGTAGCGGGTGCTCTTGAAGTATTCAAGAATTCTGTGACACGAAATGTAAAAAATATACAAAGTACCTTGGTTATGGTGATAGTAAGGGTTTCCAGATTGTGAAAGAATCTAAACCGTATGGGGATGATGTCGAGATTGAGAAATGGGAATGCATTGGGCACATACAAAAGCGTATGGGGACGCGTTTACGTTAACGTGAACTGAAGTGGAAAACCAAAAGCCAAAAACTTGCAGACGGAAAAGTGCTTGGAGGAAAAAAAAAGACTTACTGACACCCAAATTGATAAGTTACAGACTTATTATGGCCTAGCCATAAGAAGAGGAGTAAACAGTGTTGAAGAAATGAAGAAAAACATCTGGGCAAAACCTTTTTCCATAAACTTTCAAACGGATGATAATCCACAGCACGGATTGTGTCCTGTGGGTGAGGATTCATGGTGCGGTTTTTAATAAAGCCAAAGCTGAGGGAAAGACTTTACAAACACAAAGACAAGTTTGCCCTATGATGTTATGGTGAAAATTAAAGATATTTACAAGGCACTTACACAAACAGAGCTGTTGAAGAAATGTTTGCACGGGCACACCTAAAACCCTAATGAAAGTTTTAATAATATTGTATGGGCTAAAGTTCCGAAGAGGGTATTGTGAGACTCGATACACTGAAGTTGGGCGTATATGATGCGGTAATATCATTCAATGAAGGCCACAGCAGCAAACTGGACCTCTACAAAAGACTTGGACTGAGTTTGTGTGAAAAATCCGTCAAAACTTTGCGGGAGATGGATATTTTGAGACAGCGTAAAAGTGAGAAAGCGGCTGAAAGTATCACGAAGGAGGCTAGACAAGCAAGAAGTAAAAAGGCGGCTCATGGAGGTAAGACCATGAAGAGGAAACAGATGATCCCAAATATGGAGCTGGCCTATTTTAAGGTAGATATTGTATGCCTTTTAGTTTTATTGAGTTCAGTCGCAATTTGCCGAAAGTTGCATTTTATTAAACAAAGGTACACTTATCTCTGTAAATAATTAACCTACATACCTGAAATTTTTTACACATCATTGTTGGGGTATAAGTAATATTTAGACCCATTTTTATTAATCTCACATTACTAGTTTTGTAATAAAAAATTTATGTTTTGTAAAAATGTTTAATTTTTTTTAGTGTTTTCTATGAAAAAATGATTTTTTAAGGTAATATTTGATTAGCAGGTGTAAAATTGGGTCTGTCAACACAAAAAGAGTTGGTAAATATAGCCCTAAAATTTGAAAGTCATAGCTTTACAACTTTTGAAGAAAAGTGTACCTAAAGATAGCAAATTTAACATTGGCGAGATAGGCCTTTCCCGCTCCCCTTAAGTGATTGCGTATGTTCGTGAAAAAGATTAAGGAAAGCACGGATATTCTTCACAGATGTGCTGGAGATGACAGGAAGGTCTAGTATTTGATTTAAATGTAGTGTGAGTAGACGCCTAGTATTATGGTAGCGATCCTTCAGCAGCTGATAAGCGATTGCATAATTTTGCTCAGTTATATTTTTAGCGACTTTATCAGAGAGAGTGGTTCGCCTGAAAGCACGCTCAAGAGATATTGAAATTTCATTACATCGCTTAAGTGCGCATTGTTGTGTACGGCTTGTTCATAAATGTTGATGAACGTACAGAAGTCCAAAGCAGCTCCGTCGAAAGTTTTTAATTCCAATTTCGGTAGCCGGACGTTGACTTGAGGGGAGGCAGGCGGAATAGTTTCGCTTTTATTAGCTTTAGCTTGTCTCTTGGTCTCAATCATAAGCACGTTAGCAGAAACGTAATCAACTAACTCGTCCACGCTCGCTAATGCGGAATAGTTAGGTGTATAGTCGGCATCCACTTTTAATTCCAACTCGTGGCACAAGTCTAATATTGCTGAAAATTCCTGTCTAAGTCTCTGAATAGATTTAGCTCTGACAAGCAACTGCTGAAGTATATTTGGATCGGAAGTCTTCTTAGTTAAATCATAGATACTTTGTATCTGAGAAAAGAGGTGTTCTCGCTTTGCATTGGCCACTTTAAGAGACATCGCCATGTTGAAAGTGTTTGTAGAATATTAATCAATTTGAGTAAAACTTCAAAGGTGAAAAGTAAACAAAATATTGTCCTCTTGAATTGAGACAGTGATAAAAATAGAAACTAAATTATTTTCCTCTGAAGTATTTTCCCCAAGAAATAAGAAGTATCTAAACAATATAATACAATGAAACACAACTTAAAAATATTTATGATACAATATAAATAAACCTTTTAACACTTTTTGTAAACTTTTATTTTTGTTACTATGTACATTTCGAAATCATTGATTTCATCTTCAGGTACCAATTATTTAGTTTTTTGAGGTAAAAACTCAATAATAATGCAATAAGTAGACTAGGCTCGTAAAGGCCTATAGTATAGTTTTGTTTTGAGAAAATAAAATACACTGTTATTATGGCAAAACGTAAACAAGACAAGTTTTTATTAAATAATAAACAACAATTAAGGTTACTTTTGAGCTAAATTCAGCTATAATGTAGAAGAGGCTCTGGAAACATTATGCGCACGTAGGCTACTACATGTAAACTGTCAGTGGTAAAGTATGGTAGTGTTGTGACAGTAACCATAAACCATGCATACATATGCGTGAGCAATGTTCAAATAGAAATTATAATAAACAATTGTGAGCAGTAAGTAGCCTTTTTTTTTAAGCTGAGACTAGAATATAGTGTTGACAAAATAAACATTTAATTTTGCAATAAGGGTGCAAGTCCTGCTCAAGGTAAAGTGTCAATAACCAAGATTGTTTATATTTAACCTGCTTAGAATAATGCGTATTACAAGTAGGGCTAATAACCAACAAGTATTGAGAAGCGGTAACCATTAAACACAGTAATCGGTTCACCTGTGCTGTAACAGTCTGAAAGCTTGTTTGTCAACAAAACAATGCAGTCGACAGAGCACCACAGCTGATATGATCAGACGTCACAGCTGATATGATCACAGCTGATATGACTGGAGAGGGGATTGGAAAATCGATATGCACGGACTTTGCAATCGTGAAAGAACCTGAAACCACACTTTGAAATATGCACTGTATATATCTTATAAGAGTTGAGATTGCACTGATATTCACCAATGGACTAAAGTTCTTATTATCCGGCTCGCTAAGGACCATGAAAAGAATGGATTTTGGTTATAGAACCGTGAAATAATATTTTAGAGGCTCGACTAAGAAGGACCACTTCACACTAGGCAGTGAAGACGCCGAACACACTGATTTTAACAAGAGTTCACTAGGTTACACATAATGAGTTTATGAACAGTGCATATTCAAATAAAGTGTATAAAATAAACAGTTACCTTTATTTTCATGAGAGGTACCTAACCGTAGTCTGCTGTTGTTGAGGGCCAGGTTGTGATCAGTAAGTGTTGGAAATAGGCTGCTGTCTTGTAGGCAGGCGTGAAGACGGAAGATGTCTGAATATTTTAATCCAGTAAGGAATGGTATTGTAGGCACTAGGCCGCAGAAAGAGATATAGGATTAATGTAGTATATACAGTTTAGTAAACAAATTCAAATATAGAGTATAAATTGCCCAAAAAATATATACATAATTATTATTCAATAAAAGTAGCCTTTTCATATTAGGCAATAAAAAAAAGTTATTTAATGCAATAAATACTTAACACTAAGAAATTATATATTTCATTGTGAGCGTGTATTTGAACCATGTATTAACCATGTATTTGTAGGAACGTTTCATAATTGTTTTCACTGTTAGCTACTATACAGGTATGCTAGGGTAGGTGTGTTTGTTTTTGTTTAGTTGTAAGATTGATCACAACGGGTGTGTAAAACTCCAGGATTCTGTTGTCGCTTAGACAGTGATTACGACTGCAATTCTGATATCAGTGATAGTGATGAATATGTTGAAGATGTAATTATTTCCCATGCTCAAAAACTGTTTACCGATTCACGGTTTACGCTAGGACAAAGAACTTAAATGTCAAGATGAAGGTTATTTGGATTATTTTCTATGGGGGCTATCCAGACAGTAGACTGCGATTCATTCTGTAGCCACTAGAGGCGGGATTTTTATATATATATTTGTATCGTGACAATTTTTATGTCAGGATGTTTCTCCGTTCAGTGGCTATTATCCAGTTGTGCTAGTTAGAGGTTACTGTCGCTTCTTGTTGTTTTACAATAGCAGTTTAAAATGTGGGTGCAATTGAAAATCCTGCTAGTTGTGAAGTGCGTTCGTTAATACAGTTTTTGTTAGCTAAGTACAATAAACCGATTGAGATCACCAGCTCTGTGAAGTTTATGGGAACGATGTGATTACTGAAGGTGGAGTGCGTCAGTGGTGCATTAGGTTATGGACAGCTAAGCATTTTGACTGATGAAATTGTCTCTAAGAGTCGATGAGAAGATTAACTGAAGATGACAACTGAAAGTGCTAATAGAAACTCATAAAAATCTGTGTATGGCTGCTTCAAGAGCATTTTTGGACACTTACGAAAAAGTTGGTGACTTGCTGCTCAATTGAATCATTACAGCAGATGAGACTTGAGTAAAATACATGAATTGCAAAACCAATTTCATCATTCTGTTTGAAGTTACCAAACAGTTACCAGTCTATTGAGAGGGGGAACACACACTCCCTCAAAAAACCAAGGAAATATAAGCAAACATTGTCGGCACAAAAGATTATGACAACTGTTTTGGGACAAGAAGGAGTTAGTTCTCTTGTTGATTTCTTAGAAGGTGGCACAACCATAAATTTTGTGAGGAGTTGTGAAACCTTGCAAAAGTTAAGAAGAGCAATATAAAACAAGTGCAAAGGAAAGTTAAGTTCAAAAAGTTTGCTTTTGCATATCAACACCTGACCACGTACGGCAAATCGGACTCTAGAAGTCCCGGGATGCTTTTAAATAGGAGGGAACTTTCCACATCTGCCTTACAGTTCGGACCTTTCAGCCAGCAACTACCACCTGTTTCCAGCAATGAAGACGGCCTGTGGTGTAGCACTTTGATGACAACATGGAACTACAGGAGGGAGGCCTTGTTGAAGTCATAGAATTTTATAATGCTTGAATTTCAAAACTAGTTTTTTGCTATGATAAGTGCCTAAATTTGTATGGTGACTATGTTGAAAAATAGTATTTTAGTGTCACTTTCAAATGTATATAGTAAAATTATTTTCTTGTACTTTGTTTTTTGTTTGTATTAAAACTTAATCAACTTTCTGAACCAACCTCGTAATTGTATAGTATGTTTAATTGTAAAGTAATTCCAATAAAAAAATACACAAAATTATAAAAAAAATTGCTTGTGATATACGGATGACGGTTTTTATTTATGTATGAAACATTCTCATATTTAAATTAGTCATAGGTAAAGTGTGTTAAAGTTAGTTAGAGAGTAACTAAAAGATCATAAAATGTTTGTTAAAAAGAATTTAACACACACACACACACACACACACACACACACACACACACACACACACACACACACACACACGCACTTACATTAATCCCGAGTGGTTTATTATTTTAGCAATCCCACAAAAAACTAATAACCAAATCAGGTCTTCCTGAGGAAATTTACTTACCCTTGTCCAACAGGCCTAAGATTGCTAAGTGAGTCTTACAGGGCAGTCAAAAAACAAGTGTTCAGTGGTTTTGTCTTGCACATTGCTTAGATTACCAAATGGATTATATTTAAAAAGTACTCATTATATGAAGGCGTTTTTCAAATATCAAATAGTAGCCTGTGATTTGACCCGCTTCTTAGAGGATAACATCTACTCCTGACAAAATATATCGTCCATTATGCATATTTTTTTTTTGTTTAGTGTGTGTCGAGTTGAATTGGCTAAAGACCATACATAAGGATTTCATGGAGATCTTCACGTTTAATGTTGAACCCACTATTACCAAAGCATCAGACTTTATTACCTACTATCCCCTCATGGTCTAGAATGAAATAAACAAACATTCTTAAGTTATCTACGTTCGCTACTATCCTACACACCAAGTGCATGGCAACATAATTTATTAAATAATATTTGATGTTATATTTAGAAATTCTACAAAAATAACACAAATATCTACACATAAAGATATCTTATATCTTTTATTTAATATATATATATATATATATATATATATGTGTGTGTGTTATTTTGTTATATGGAGAAGTATGTTCGGTGGAAATAAATAAATTCTATGTTTATGTAAGTACATGCATAGGGGCATGTCTATTCAATAGCTGATTGAAAGTAAGCACAGTACTGCTAAACTCTTTTTTTGTTATACTTTGAGTATAAAAACATAAATAGATAACCAAATTAATAAATTATTGTGGTTTTTCAAACAATATTTAACTTCTAATTTGTACTATCCATATTTGTGCTCACGCATCTAATGCACCTAAGCACAAACATCAGCTGCTTCAAACAAATATTGCTAAATGAACTAAGTTAACGTGGTAAACAAAAAAAACCTTGCTGATTTTTGTTATTTAAAAATTTGAAAAATAAGTTATATATATATATATTCAAATTTAAATATCTTTATTCATTTTCTGTAAAGTTGCAGGTGAATAGTGTCAACAATTCTCACAAAGTGGAAACTTAAAAAGTAACTTACTAAGTAGGATAAAATTAATTGAACTTTGATCCTAATATAGCTCTTACTCTTCTTCAAGCAGTTCAGAGTTGCCTATTAACAGGATTCTCCTCTCCTCAAAATAAATTTTACTGGCTGGTATATTATCCTTAGCAAATAAATAGTTGACCTATATTGCCATCAATCCCTTTTTATTACAGCTGTTTTCAATTTTTCCTTGCATACAACTCCCAATTTGTGTTGTTTGGATTTCTGTATGTAAGTAGCACTGTTTTAACTTCCATTCCCCAGTTGTGAAGCAAATGTGGGATTGATAAGGAAGGGATGGCTTATCAGATACGCATCAGTCATGTATTCTGATGATTACATCAATAATATATATCAGTCTTTGCAATAGACCTAGTTATAAATGTGGTCCCGATCATTTCCTAATCAGACAGCTCCTGAGTATGGAAAGACCCTTGTCATAATTTTGCAAGTACGATGCTGAAAGTATTAGGGGCCATTTAGTGTTATTCCTAAAGAGCTTCAGCTTCATGTGAAGTTGTTAGACAACTAAATAAAGCTCACTGAATTTTGTGGAATTTAATAATTAATAAATAATTGAATAACATATGATAAAACATAGAGGAAATCCTTCAAAACCTAGATATTCTTCCAGATGCCTCAAGATTATGAAACTCCTACACCCAATAGAAGAAACAAATGAAACAATTACTGCTGTTGGAAACCCACGTCTTCGAGTAACTATACTTGAGAGAGAAATATGTGCCCAATTCATTGGTCAATGCAGGGAAGGAGTTTGGGCCAGAAGACAAATTATGAAGACATTTCACAAAATAATGGAATTGAGATGAACCATCAGTTCTTTAACAATTTCAGAGAGATTTGTTCCTAGCATTCATATAAAGAAGGTTTATTAGTAGTAATCAACTTTTGTGATTTAAATCATATTTTATTAAGGGCCTATAGAAATTTAAAGTCAAAAGAAGATAATCAGCAGTGTAAATTTGAAAAAGGGTCATCCGAGACCTTCCTGCCAAAATTATATGGGCTGAGAACTCTTTAAACAATCAATAGGTCTGACTGTATATGGGATTGCTGAGGTGTGAGTGTTGAGTTTTATCTCCAGTTCACCTTCCTTAAAGTGATACTGTTATAGGTGACACTGGAGCTAAACACAACATTCACATTGACAATCATTCCCACCATAGCTACGTTATGGTTGAGGTGCTTGGCCACTCATTATTACATATCAGTCGGCCTTCTCATTTAAAATGAAATTGCACAGTAATTTAACTGGATAATTTAGTTTGAAGTGGAGAATAATACAAGTAAACTAGTGGACGAGTACGAAATGGATCCTTATGAGAAATAAGTGAAATTAGAAATTAGACCATATTCATATTTAAGGACAATAAGAAATTAGACATAATGCTGTAGCCACTAAGTATTTTGAAGGTTACAAATCTAGGATGTCACCAAATGCTGTAGAAGCAGGCAAAATGCAATCAGATATGATCTGGCTAGAGCTTTATCCAGATTATGAAGGTATAAAGAGAATCAAGGAGATATACTAACTGACAAGACTGGGGACAGATGCCTTTTGAAAGGTCTAACTCTTAGAACCTTAAGTTCTTTTCTTAGTGACAAAAAGAGAGTTGTGTAGATGTTAGAAAGTTAAGATACCACCTCACTGTGGCAGAAATTAAATTACAATGAATTGGTCCTTAAGAAACCAGTGCATTGTTTTTGGACCTACCAAAAATAGAAATAGATCAAATGCAAATGTAGGCCACAGAAGAGCTTGAAAATATTTCAGGAAAATTATGCAGATGTATTAATATTTGGCAGTCGAAAATGTCTGTATTTAATACCATCAGCTGAAAAAAGAGAAACACTTTAGCCCTAAAGTGTATTCAATCTTGTCATGAAAATTATAAACAGGTGCAGGCTAAGGAGGGAGCCGTAGCACACAAGATATTTAGATAACGTTTTTTAATAATGTGCCTGACAGCTTTACTCTCAATTCGTGGTAATTTAGAGATAATCATTTATCCAACTCAGAAGGAATCCAGAAAACCATTGGCGTAGAGCTCAGAGACAAGAGCAGAGTGGTCAACCTTGTCAAATGCTGTTATGATGTCTATAAGAAGGCGGCATCAACATGTTTATATCGTGTAAATGCGGCCATCATTCATTGAAAACTAACAAGTCAAAACGGTTTACTTGCCTATGTTCTGGCCATAATCAGTGTATATAAAAATCTAGGTCATCAATCATTCATTCACAATTAATTCTCCAACTTCCTGATACTTTAGCAAGTTGAAATTTGGCAAATGTATTCCTCATACCTTTTCCCCAAAAGCCTGAAATAATACTTAAACCTGTTTGAGTTAGTTACTCTTCGTAAAATTTGGTCAAAGTCATTATTTACTAAGACTATTATTACTTTAGCCAAATCGCATTAGCTATTGTATAATAACTGGTTAGAGTAAATAATGTATTACGTTGAATAGCGAATTTGATCGTTGTGATTGATCAGCGATTAAGTATAATTTAGTTTTTTAGCGTGTTCATTAGAACACAATGTTCTATTTAAAAAAAAATATTTTATTGACTGAGTTGCTTATGTTTGAATAAGTATGTCGTTACATTGTCATAAGCACTTAAAGAATATAGTTGTATCATGTATTTTTTACGCTTGTGATCGTCCACGTGTCCTGAATGATGTTGAGTTTTACGGCATCGGTTAAGCTTCAATAAATCAAGGTGTATCCTCGACCTTCAAGTACAGGCGGATGTATACGAGTATTATTGGCTGTATGTTTTACACTCTTCAGCCAGGAAATATATTCTAAAATTTTAACCGTGTTAAACATTTTCAACCCGGGGCGACGTGAACCGGAAAACAGATTGTTTGTAGTTATGACTAGGGACGTATTGCAGGGTTAGCGAAAGATGCGCTCGACAAGGGCGCAAGAGTGAGGGGGCGCAAAATTAGCGGAAAAAAACACTTTTAGAAAATCCAAAATTTTAATTTTATAAACTTAGCATTTTTCACTCTTTCGATTTAAAAATACGATGCATATAAAATATAAGTCCGGGCCTGTTTATACTAATGAATCACAACTTTTATAAAGTAAACTTTATCGCTTGAAACTTGTTTGCTTCATTTTATTATATTTAAAGTTAATACTCATAGAATAATTATCATAAACAAACCTATGTCTGAACAAAGCTAAAGCTGTATTGTTTGAGGTTAAAAAGTACACATAGTGCGCTTGGATACGCTCACAGCGCATTAAAATGCTGCCAACCCAACACATCTTATCCTTATTCTCACTTTGAAATTATTGCAATTGAAGTGTGTTCTATGAGTACATTTTCACATTCAAGACGTCTTAATATTAGAAAAGCCAAATACCACTGGCTGGCTCACTCATTCACTCATCGTTATAATATCTCAAAAATGGCAAAGCCTAGAAAGCTAAAATTTGTCATAAATAAGCTTTTTTCAGATTTTTCAGATGGGCAATAAGAGATAATTTTTCTAGGTAGTATTTTAGTATTAAGAATGCTACAAGTTATTTCTCACCTGGTATCTAAAATTAAGTAATTCAGCTTTATTTTAGTTTCAGGTTTTGGGAATACAGTTTGTTCACATATCTTGTTGAAAATTAAATCAGTAAAATATTTTTCTATCATATTTAACTTTACTTCAGACGTTTCGCATTCCAAACAAATGATTCAAGTCATAAGATAGATAGATTTCTCTAGTAGTCAGGCTCAAATTGTGGAGAATTTTGTTGATTTTATTGTTAGCCACAAGAAAACTGGTGAAGGAATCTCAGATGAAACTCTAACAAAATTGAAAGAAGATGAATTGGACGTAAATGATTGTCGTGGCCAAGGCTTCGATAACGGATCGAATATGTCAGGAATGTATAACAGTGTACCAGCTCACATTGGCAACATCAATGACTTAGCTAGATTTGTGCCATATGCCGCGCACAGCGTGGTATGCATGCAGCGTAAGTATCCCCAATGATGATTACTTTTTTGTTATTATACAAGGTATATTCTGTTTTACCAGTGGTTCAATGTTCAAGGTGTTTGAACAGTGGGGCCAGAGTCCCACTTATAAATGTTGCTGGTAATTCATAAGTACTAAGAGATGCTTACCCAAATATTAAAATTGCTTACAGAATTTACCTTACAATGCCGGTAACATTGCATCGTATGAAAGGACATCTAGTAAACTTCATCTTATTAAGAACTATTTACGTTCAAGAACTGGCCAAACACGCCTGATCAATTTGGCAATCTTATCAATTAATTAATACGAAACAGCTTCTAAACTTAACTTTGATGAGTCATAAACGAATTTGCATCAATTAAAGAACGCAAAGTGAACTCTTAACAATAATAAAAGATACCTGGTTAATTTAACCAAATCAAACTGACTAAAAATTTAAATTTAAAGTCAAGACTTCATCAATTGTTGTAGGCTATTATTTTTTATTATATATTAATATGTTTTCTCTTAACGTAATGTAATATGAGTGCATAGTTTATATAAGTAAGTACATTTTGTACTCAGCAAGGATCACTTCTGGCTGGTTTATACCTTCCAGTTGAACCCACCACTGGGCACCGCAAAAACCGATATGTCACTTAAATCTGGGCAACCTTATGGTGTCCAGGAGCAGCACATCGCTAACCGCAAATGCCGAGATTCTGGGGTTCATGGGCAATTCGATAGGTCTGGTCTACTTTGGGAGATGACTGTTGGAGTTCGTGGGGTTTGTTCCATAACCTCAGAGGTTCTTGCTAGCCTCAACAAAGTTATGCCACCGCCTGCCTACTTTGACTGGAAAGGCTGGTTCAGAGGTGGCCTCCCCTTCTTCCGGAGAGACACGACTTTGAGATATAGTGCCCTAATTCTTCCTCATGGATCACGATAGGAGGCGGCCCCTACTCTCTAACCTTACCAATCCTGAATATCCTGTCACTTGAAGTAGCGCAAAGGTTCTTACAGGACTAAATGCAATTTATAAACTTCTTGTCCTAAGAGAACAAAAATAAAGTAAATTTTGTCATGAATGTAAAATATTATTGTTATAGCTTTTTAAACCCGGGCATAATACAATTTAAAAAAATAATACTGTAGTACTAATTTGACTATAGCTATTTAAAAAGTGTTACATTACAGTCCCACTGCATAGTGAATGTGAATTGTGGTTGCAATTAATGCGAGTATAATTTTTTGTGGGAAGGGGGGCATGGGAGCATTGAATTTTGCCAAGGGCGTAGGAATGGCAAGATACGACCCTGGTTATGACTCCGGACACTAAGATGATCATTATTAATTTGACTCTGAAACGTAACACACAATATATACTTGCTATGCTGCCCATGTAGGCTTCCTTCTAATATAGCTTTTGTCAATAATATTAATTTGTGTTACCTATAGTATTACGTTTTCCTGTCTTATTTTAAATATCTGTTCTTATGTCTTTTTATTGTGTTTTTTATGATGCACCGTAATGCTAAATGAAGGAATAAATTTGATTTGATATGCACTGGAAAATTAAAACCCCTGAGAATTAACGTTGATGTTCTGTAATAAAACCTAACCTAATCACAACAAGACGGTTATAAATTTCTCTTGTATGTAATATTAAAGAGCAAAAATAATAATGGCATTACTGCACTACACAAATAGTCAAATTACATTATAAATAATTATCTTAGTAATACAATAAAATAAAATAATACAAAATAAAACTATAGTACGATACATGTAATGGTTATTTGTATAATAATACAGCCAACCAGTTTGTAGTATATTACAGTTATCCATATTTAATTAAGATATCAATAGACTGATAAAGGTACTTGTCCCCACTCATAGATCATTATTATAGTCTTTGAAGGGACCTTTATATATTTGTCAGCTGTTTGTAACATATAAATATGAGAATAAATTCAATTCAATACTATTCAGTACTAACAGGATTTTCTGGACATTTTCTAGTGATACATTATTACTGATTTTAGTGACAATAGGAATCAGTTACAATATGTTTCAAGATCTGCAATCTGATCTCTTCTTCAGGTAAATAACTAACCTAACACACAATATTACAAACTAGGTTAAAATAAGTAAATCATACCAGAGCGTTTTGACACGCTTGGCCTCTGGGGCGCGGCGCGGCGCACACTGCACTTTCAACTGCTCAATAATTTGTTTAGCCCTAAGCCGAACAACACACACCAATACAACCACATATACGCTAGATGTTTTAATGTTTTGCTGAAAGTGTAGTGTTTACGTTTTCTAAACATACCTGTATAGGGTTTTAGTCGTACTAAGACAATATTAAATCTTATTTTGTGCAAGGATTTGAAGTGGACAATGGCCAACGGAGGAGGAGCATTAATTAGTTTTGTACTGCCGATATCAAGGCAGCATGAAATGAAATTGAAAATGAAATTAATAAAGCATCTTATAAAAGCTAGATATTTTTTTTAAATTTTTGTAACACATCAATTTTAGGCAATGTACAGCATCAACATTTCCACAAGATTAATTTAATCCTACTATATGGAATTTGGATTGTGAATTGTGATTTTGAAGGAAACATGATTTGTCCGGACATTTGACATCGTTTGGTGATACAAGAAATCAGTAACACTACGTTTCAAGATCTGCAATCTGATCTCTTCTTCAGGTAAATAACTAACCTAACACACAATATTACAAACTAGGTTAAAATAAGTAAATCATACCAGAGCGTTTTGACACGCTTGGCCTCTGGGTCAGTCGTAGGTGATTGGACGGCGAATGCAGACCTGTAATGTGTAGTTTAGTTTTAATGATTAGTGTTGTGTTTAGTTCTTTATTAAGTGCATGTTTTAGAATTAGTGAAGTTGATACACAGCATGGTGGTTGTGATTCCTGACTTACGCGTGTCACAAAGCTCTGGCATGATTTGCTTATTTTTAACCTAGTTTGTAATTATGTCTTAGGTTAGTTATTTACCTGAAGAAGATATCAGATTGCAGATCTAGAAACGTAGTGTTACTGATTTCTTGTATCACCAAACGATGGCAAATGTCCGGACAAGTCCTGTTTCCTTCAAAATCACAATCACAATCCAAATTCCATATAGTAGGATTAAATTAATCTTGTGGAAATGTTGATGCTGTACATTGCCTAAAATTGATGTGTTACAAAAATTTAAAAAAAATATCTAGCTTTTATAAGATGCTTTATTAATTTCCATTTTCAATTTCATTTCATGCTTCCTTGATATCGGCAATACAAAACTAATTACTGCTCCTCCTCCGTTGGCCATTGTCCACTTCAAATCCTTGCACAAAATAAGATTTAATATTTATACCCTAGTACGACTAAAACCCTATACAGGTATGTTTAGAAAACGTAAACACTAAACTTTCAGCAAAACATTAAAACATCTAGCGTATATGTGGTTGTATTGGTGTGTGTTGTTCGGCTTAGGCTTAAACAAATTATTGAGCAGTTGAAAGTGCAGTGTGCGCCGCGCCGCGACGCACTGGTTGGTGGGGTGCGGGGAGGGGGGAGACATGCCCCTGCCGACCTGTTGCTACTGACACAGTACCCGGCTGTACTGCGGGTAGTATCACCATCGTGCGCGGCGCGGCCAGTGTCTTTTACCACATCCTTTGTGTTATTGAATCCTCTCTTCCCACATTGCTGACTGGCACTCACTTACTTAGTAAGTTTAATTCTAAAATTAACTGTAAATACAAAACCAAGCCAAAGCAAAACTAGGCTAACTAGGAATGTTGTTATGCGATTTTAGCCTACTTTAAAACGGATTGTTATGAGAAACAAAAGTGTTACACAATAATGTTAAATTCCGTTTGTACATATTGTCATCATTTGATTGATCTCTGCCTCAATTCACATCATATATAACCTCGTTAACAACTTTCTTTATTTAGAAGCAAAGTATGTTAGACATGGGCCTAAATAATTTTTAAGCTAAAGCACGTGGACATATATTTTACTCTAAGAGAAATAAACGAAGAGAGCAATTGGAGGTTTGAGTTCCAAGTAACAGTATCATACGATTCTAACACATTTATATATTTGCTAGAACATGGGTCTGAGTTCTAGGATCTTGAAAAATGTTATAATAATTTTATTGTAGGCAGTTTTTACCTGCTGCAACTGGAGCTGTGTAGATTAGTGAACATATTGTTTTATTTAAAAAAAGTTAGGCCTACGATGTATTCTGTATTTAAACCATTAGCTTCAATGCTTTATTCCGTTATCTTAAACTAGTGTAGTAACCTTTTCGCCCGACTTTCCAAATGTCCACGCACTGAAGCGTGGCAAATATTCCGCAAAATATAGCAGCCTCAGCTTGTGTGGAATGTTGCATGCCTGAATACATGATTTAAAATTCACCAATCCTAATCTTTCATATCATTCGGTACGTTGTGAAACGTAATGTTTTGTCACCGTGTAACTGTTCGTTCATTCACATGGTAAACAGTTTTTTGCTAAGCTACCCACCCCCCTCCCACACTTCACAATCCGTACAATTAATTGGAGGATGTTGGTGATGGACCCAGAGATCGGATGATCTGTAAAGATACAGTCAGTTGCTGACGAGTGGACTGCCTATTAACCGAGGTTATACCTATTAAAAAATAAAGATTAAAATTGTGAAATATTTATGTTAAAAAAATTATTTAATTTGTATAAACATGTATTTTTGTTTATTGAGAAGACAAATTTGAGCATTTATGACTTTCACAGCAATTTTGTCTTGGTTGCGTTAAAAGTATTAATAGCTAGTTTGTTTCCAAAAGGTGTTCAAAAGTCGTTATTTAAACACTTTCCATATTTTTCTGGAAAGCGAAGATCGCGTCCTTTTGCGACACATTAATTACACTCAGTGTTACACGTGGGAATTTGTTGAGTAACAAACACGGGATACAGTAAACAAATATTATTTGGATTTATTTATAGGCTTTCTGTGAAGTTTAACATTGTAATTATGCTGAATAGAAATACCCAATGATTAGCACTTAACGGAGGACATTTCGCTGCAACAGAAATAACAGATTTTAACTCGTGACTCGTCAGTTGTAGGCATTGTGTTGTTGAACATCTTCTGTCTGCTAATGCAATCTGCACTGTAAGTTGCTATCGAAAAAACTGATAGCTTACTTGTAGGGAGATGTTTTCATCAACTGTAGTACAGCATACTGTTTATCTCTGACCTGATCTATACTAATCCAGCTTGACGCCTGTCCTATCTGCCTGAAGCTGAGGCGATAACGCTACTGTAACTAGTTGAATTTCCTACCCTACTTTGGAGACTTGGTTATCAGGATGTGCTGGATCCAAAGTAATATTCCTTCTACAATCTAATATCCAACGTTGACACATTTTATACCACAAAACCACTGATTTTATACTCCGTAGAAGATAAATCGTATTTTGTAGAAACATCCAAAAACTTTAACTTCAGTTCGGTATGTGTGAGCATGATGCACTAAAATTTTTGAGATAGTTGATAATACAGTACAGTAAATGGATGAATACGATTTTTTTTAGTATTAAATGTGTGATAGCAAATGTGATGCTGCTGAACACACAAGGGTTTGTCACACAATGAAACAGGATCACGTACGTACATGTTCCATCACTTTGAGTTACAAAAAATACGACGTTTCGAAAAGTGGTATCCATTCACTTCTACAGGCATTAAAATTCTGAACCCGGAGTTAATCATCCACACAAGTTAATATATGTGCTGAAATTAAACAACACGACAGACACATTGAAAATAAATAAAGCAATATCCCATTTCAGTTTGTTTCATTATTCTCACGTTGTCAAAAAGTACAGTTAAATTCCGATGATGATTTAAACGTTCGCGGAGAATCTTATGATTGATTTATTTTTTTATATATGTAGCAACATGTTTTTGCAAAACCATTTAACAATATCGTAAGCTAATCGGCCGTGGAGACGTTTTACTGTTAATTTTGCAATGGGTAGATATAGTTTGGTATGTAAAGTAACGTACTTATTGTAGTAATGCTTTACTAGTTGTCTAATATTCTCTAGTAGTTATATTTGATTTTGTTGAGTAATCAAATCTAAATAATTTTAGAATTATATTACCTTTACGACTTAATCGGGTGCCTATACACATGATGATTAATGGACAATGAACTCTAGCAGACTCTCCGTTCCTGTTAAAGATCTAACTAGTTGAATAGAAAAAGAATCAGGAGTTAATATGAAACTTCTAGTCTTCTTATTGATCTTCCACTTGGATAGCATTAAATTGTTAATTATTGAGAACTCTGATGACCTACCTTAACCTTAACGAGTTGAAAAAGTATATATTTAGTAGCAGCATAATGTACTTAGTCTCGTAGCAAAATAATACTTAGCTATTTTAAAGAACAATCGAGAAATATTTGTATATTCTATTGTAAGATTCAGTGCTGCAATAATGGCTGCTGTGAAACCAGGGTAATAACAACTATTTACAACCTTGGCTACAAGGTATCCCAAGTAATAACACCATAGACTGATAAAATAAATCTAAAACTGGGGCAAGACTAGGTGAAAGAACACAGTTACAATAATCTATACATGCAACAATAGATTGTTAAAACGATACTAACGTAAATAAAATTACTTTAAAATCTCACAGAAATAACTTGAAATATTTTAAAAATATTTAAGGTATACTAATAGTTACAGTAAAATTATACCAAGTTACATGATTAAGAAACAAGAACATGCCAAGTTTAAATGGACTATTTATATACAAGTATATTATATGTAAGTTAATTTGAAAGTAATCACTAACTTCTGAAAAATAAAATAAATCTATTTATGTGCAGTTCACACGTTTGTACACATGCCTGGCCGTGCCATGCCAGCGAACAAAACGGGAGGCATTAAATATGAAAAGCTTCCATCACAGTGGAGGGGATGTTTTGATGAAAGTCGTTTCCGGGTCGGGCTGCCTGAGGCGGATCAATCTATGGATATACTACAGCCGGGCGGCTTCTCGAATTGTAAACAAACATTGGCACCATCTACTGTTGTGTACAGCTGTGGCTGATTGTTGAGACATACTCCTCTCGCCAGCTGATAACGATATTCTCAAAACAACAATGTGACGACTGTGTAAGGCCATCAGGCCACCATGTATGCTATTGTATTGTACATGTCTGGGACGTATCAGCCTATGGCCCAAGTACAGCTCGGCGGCTTCTCGAATTGTAAACAAACATTGGCACCATCTACTGTTGTGTACAGCTGTGGCTGATTGTTGAGACATACCCCACTCATCAGCTGATGGCGATACTCTCACAGCCACAAGGAGACGACTGTGTCAGGCCATCAGGCCACCATGTATGCTATTGTATTGTACATGTCTGGGACGTATCAGCCTATGGCCCAAGTACAGCTCGGCGGCTTCTCGAATTGTAAACAAACATTGGCACCAGCTACTGCTGTGTACAGCTGTGGCTGATTGTTGAGACATACTCCTCTCGCCAGCTGATAACGATATTCTCAAAACAACAATGTGACGACTGTGTAAGGCCATCAGGCCACCATGTATGCTATTGTATTGTACATGTCTGGGACGTATCAGCCTATGGCCCAAGTACAGCTCGGCGGCTTCTCGAATTGTAAACAAACATTGGCACCAGCTACTGCTGTGTACAGCTGTGGCTGATTGTTGAGACATACTCCTCTCGCCAGCTGATAACGATATTCTCAAAACAACAATGTGACGACTGTGTAAGGCCATCAGGCCACCATGTATGCTATTGTATTGTACATGTCTGGGACGTATCAGCCTATGGCCCAAGTACAGCTCGGCGGCTTCTCGAATTGTAAACAAACATTGGCACCAGCTACTGCTGTGTACAGCTGTGGCTGATTGTTGAGACATACTCCTCTCGCCAGCTGATAACGATATTCTCAAAACAACAATGTGACGACTGTGTAAGGCCATCAGGCCACCATGTATGCTATTGTATTGTACATGTCTGGGACGTATCAGCCTATGGCCCAAGTACAGCTCGGCGGCTTCTCGAATTGTAAACAAACATTGGCACCAGCTACTGCTGTGTACAGCTGTGGCTGATTGTTGAGACATACTCCTCTCGCCAGCTGATAACGATATTCTCAAAACAACAATGTGACGACTGTGTAAGGCCATCAGGCCACCATGTATGCTATTGTATTGTACATGTCTGGGACGTATCAGCCTATGGCCCAAGTACAGCTCGGCGGCTTCTCGAATTGTAAACAAACATTGGCACCAGCTACTCTTGTGTACAGCTGTGGCTGATTGTTGAGACATACCCCACTCATCAGCTGATGGCGATACTCTCACAGCCACAAGGAGACGACTGTGTCAGGCCATCAGGCCACCATGTATGCTGTTGTATTGTACATGTCTGGGACGTATCAGCCTATGGCCCAAGTACAGCTCGGCGGCTTCTCGAATTGTAAACAAACATTGGCACCAGCTACTCTTGTGTACAGCTGTGGCTGATTGTTGAGACATACCCCACTCATCAGCTGATGGCGATACTCTCACAGCCACAAGGAGACGACTGTGTCAGGCCATCAGGCCACCATGTATGCTGTTGTATTGTACATGTCTGGGACGTATCAGCCTATGGCCCAAGTACAGCTCGGCGGCTTCTCGAATTGTAAACAAACATTGGCACCAGCTACTCTTGTGTACAGCTGTGGCTGATTGTTGAGACATACCCCACTCATCAGCTGATGGCGATACTCTCACAGCCACAAGGTGACGACTGTGTCAGGCCATCAGGCCACCATGTATGCTGTTGTATTGTGCAGGAGACTGTCTGGGACGTATTAGCTTGGCGGCTTCCCGAATTGTAAAAAAACATAGTCTAATTTGGGTTCACCTAAATGTCGTTTCCTGCATATAATTTTGTGGCAACAGGAGGCTAAATGTATCTATGATAGGGGTTGATTTAATGTGTGAATGTTGAGTTTTGATGTAAAAAACGATGTAAAGAGTTCATTTTGAGCTTCTTCGTCGCCGTTCTTTTTGATCCTTCAGACGTACATGGCTTCAGATTCCAGGAGTCTAGTCTATGACAGCGTCAGGTTCCAGAAGCCACACTAAGATGAAGGTGAACTGCAGCTGAACTCTACATTCACAAGAGGCTAAATATTCAATTGAAGTTTCTTCAGCTAGGTTGTATTGAAAACACAGCCCCTTGAAAATCCTTGGAACAAGATTACTAATAAGATTAACGGTTTAATATCTGCCAGCATCGATAGGGTGGTACTGTATGCCGGTACCAACGTTATTGATATGCAAATATTGAGTTTAGCCCCTCATTCGCATTTCTTGGATTATGCAGCATCTGAAAATTTATACTCTCATAGACTTGAATCATGGAATCTGGAGTCAACGTCCGTTTGAAGAGATCCAAAATATCGCCGAAAAAGACGTTAACAGAGAACTCCTATTGCATCGTTTCAACATCAGAAACGCTTAGACTACAAAATAGGTCTGTCTGGTTTATCCAGCAGACATACAGTGTAATCCAGATGACTCATGATCAGCTCCTACCACCATAGCTACTTTTGTAAGTACCATACTTTGAAATGTAAGTAATTACACTTTTTCCTTGTATTGCTTGATCATCTAGTCATTTAATCTACCGAATTTTAACGGTATATTAATACAATAATTGATAGAGTATAGAGCAGCTGGCGTCAGTGCGGTCTAAAATCTAACCTCACTACCGTATCTCCAGACACAGATATCTGTTCCTAGAAGAACTTAGGTAATTGAAACTCCTTGTTTATTTGGTTCCGAAAAGTGGCATGTAATGTTTTTAAACTACAATTAATAGGAAAAATTCCATTTCTATATTTTATTTAATAGACCCAACTAAGAAAACAATTTGGCAACTGACGTTATTTTGGTTTGCATAATTAAAATGAATATTTTTGAAACATTATTCGTAATAATCGGCTAATACGCACAAGAGTTCAAATAAATATTCCAATAAGTCAACGAAATGTGGGCAATTATACATGTAGACGACGTAGGTAATGTTTCTAGCTACACACGCAAAAGCTCCCATTTATTGTTACACCACAGCGCAAGTAGTGCATACAAGTGTAACACAGCTTTAGTAATAAATTAGCTAAAAGTTGAAGGAGATGCTCAGTAGTACAAAATAGTAAGCTAATTACTGAGTCTGTACTCTGGAGTTTAATATCAATGTTATTATAATTGCAATGCTAAAGGCGAGAAGATTTCTACCAACATGTAGCCTTTTATTATAGTACTTTTCATTGTAAATTATTTTATCATAATACTTTTCAGGATGACACTTTTTTCATAATACATTCAAGTATAATATTTGTTATTATAATACTTTCAAGCATGTCATTTATTATCACGATACGTTTTAGCATGATACTTATCATGTTACTTTCCAGCATAATAATTTTACTCACAATACTTTCCAGCATGATACTTCTTATCATAATACTGTCTAGCATCGTGCAGGCAATATAATGAAGTGCCTATTGAGAATCCAGTCTTCCTACCACCGTTGCTAAAATATATCGAGTTTGACTTACACCAGTGAATACCGCAGTACATAATTACTCAGAACTGTTTATATCCAATCGCTGCGAGATGGTATGGTGGGGGGTTGGGGGTTGGAGGGGGTCGATACCGGCAAGAGGTCAACTGCCACTTGTGAATGCGGCGGTACGTTGATTGCTCTACGCTTCTGATTTTATAGTGTACGTTTATTATTAGTGTGCAGGTGTGTAAAGTACACCTGATGTAAATGACCCAAAGTAGGGATAAAAAATTACCGATACTACTATAAATATGCTCTTCAATTAGTAATACAACTTTGCAGATGAAATTGAACACCTACTTAGGCACCAAATATTAAAAAATGTCCAAATATTTTTGAAAGACTTCAAATTTTTTTAAAGTATAGAGATTTACTATTTTCTCTATTCATGAATTCTACTAATTTCAGAATATTGTTTTAATATTAATTTAAATAGAAATATAATAATTGGCTAAGCTTTAGTGAGGCCTATAACACGTGGGGCTGGAAAAATGTCATTTGTGTCTGTCTGTCTGTCTATTGGCAAAAAATCTCGAAAGCGAACTTACCTATATACTTGAAATTGTTCATGAATCTTCTTTCTATATGAGGAACACTTAGTTCGATGTTGGTACATGTCACTCCATGGGATATGGCTGAGCGTTAGCAAATGTTTTTACATTAGTCTTATAAACAACCATGATGGCAATAGTAGATTGAATAAATTTGTAAACAAACTCAATACATCCTTAAGATATTCCAGTATGTGACATATTAATACCTGTAACCTAACTATCCCAATACATACATTATTTTATAGCGACTTGTTGTGTCGAATTATATTATTTATATAAATACTGATGTGAAACCCAATTTAATGAACAAATATCTAGATTTACCATTTGGCAAGATGTGCCGAGAGAGATTTAATAAGTACACTTTAGATTTACCCAAGAATGAGTTCTATGATGCGTCGTTTTCTTGCCAACTTCTTTTTTGTATGATTTTCTGTCTGTCTGTCTGCAGGGATCTTGAGAATGGAATTAGCTATAGATTTGAAATTTTGCATGCAACCTCAGCAAACCTTTTACGACGCGAGTTATCAATGTTTAATGTATCATACTAAATTTATATCCTTGGTTGTTGCTGGCGATTGGCTCCATATTAACGATATTTTCCCAAAATGTTGGATAGTAAAAAGTATTAATTAATAGGATTCTAAAATTACTAAGCAATACCATTTCTTTTTTTGAAAATAGTCAGGAAGATGGCCTTTATGAATCTGGAAATGCCTTTAGTTTTGAAAATAAAAATGTTTAGTTATCAGGGTTCCAAAATGCAGAAAATCGTTTACTACTTTCTACGAAATCTTTATCAATTATTTATCTGAATCTCATGTCGTTGGGTGTTTAAAGCCTTACAAATTATGGTGATCATAGCCAAGAATAGAAAACGGGATGTCAAATTAAATATCTTCTTTTTCCCGAATCACAAAAATTACGCAACCTTCCATATATGTCATATGTTTTGATTTCCAGAATTTGACACTTTAAAAATATACCAAATACTAAAATACGTCATAATGTAAAAATATGAAAAGTGTTTTCTTTCTGAATATGAAATGCCCAAAGGTGTTTAAAAGGTAAAATTTTGTGTTAATCAAAACCTACAAATGCCTCATGTAAAATATAAAAAGAAGTATATGAGTAACGTTTTAGCAATATATTAACATAATTATTGCAAACCGTTCAGTTCGTATATAATATAAATTGTCATAGGGTCAACATTATAATGATTCGCTTTGCCAAAACAATCGTGTAGTTAAGTCATATGCACAGATGTTCGGATAGAAACCGAAATATATCAATAAAAAAACAATCAATTTTTAAATTCCAAACACATGTCTAACACTACTGCACAGGAGTCTTCGTGCGGACACAATATAAACGCAGGGCCGGCCTTTGTTTGTGCGGGGCCCGGTGCAAACTTGTACCGCGCGATTCCCAATTTGGCGTCCACCTTGCACCCCCTTTCCACCCACTATGATTTTGACTGTATATCACGAAACATTATTTTGGGTGGTTTTAAAACACATTATAAAATATTTTGTTTCTCATTAAGACGGATAAATAGCCACTTACAACTAACTCCGTATATGCTAGTATACAACCGCTTATAGACTGCTGATATAGACTGCTTGCTGTTATAGTAGCCGTTGTGATTATAAAATATTTTGTTTCTCATTAAGACGGATAAATAGCCACTTACAACTAACTCCGTATATGCTAGTATACAACCGCTTATAGACTGCTGATATAGACTGCTTGCTGTTATAGTAGCCGTTGTGATTATAAAAACTCTCTTTATTAATTCTAATTAATATTATAAGTGCGAAATTATCTTTGTTTGTTTGTTTCGTTTTCACGTTACTACTCAACCGAATGTACTGAAATTTTACATGGACATTCTTACGGTTTCTGGGGTGAATATATGCCTATTTGTATTTCAAAAATCCTCCCGGACTACGCCCCACTGGTCTTTAAAGTAGCAAAAACATTTTCTTGGTCTCTAAAGTTGTGTAATATTAATTGAATGGGCCTGTCAAATGTAATCAACTGTTCTGTGTAAACATTGTTTACTATTTAGAATTTGTTTACATTTGTAGCGACTAAGTTGTCTAAAGAATAACCATAATTGGTCACACCATTTTAGATTTCAGAGATTACGTAAGTACTAATCTACCTTAAACACGTCCTAAAATAAAGATGGTCAGAATTGTACTTTTATTTTGACGGAAGTAGGGTTCTCTGATCTGTGATATATATTTTCTTGATCAGGAAACAAAACAAAATCAACTATGGAAAAGAACATACTACGAAGAAAGTAAATTAAAATGGCCATAATCATAAATTATTTGACGTATTTTCTTGATCGTGGCAACAAGGCAATCTCAACATTGGCGAAATATAATTGACTAGAACCAGCAGTGGTCATAAACGCGCAACATCTACTAAATTTCACGTAAAGTAGCGGGTAACTGCTAGCACTTAGGATATAGGCGACATAGTCTAACTTTTGCTATACATTTAAAGATCAATCTAAGCTGTATTTTGACAAAAGTAGGCTTCTCAGAGCTGTGTATATTAATTATAAATAGTGTATATATATATATATATATATTCATTAAATCTGTATAAATGGCAATAGCCGAATTTAATTTATTTCAATAAACATTGAATCGCAAAAAGTACTTGCTCCGCCGGGACTCGAACCCGGATCTCTCACTTGCCGGGTGAATGTGCTACCATTACACCACAGAGCCTCACTTTTTACGATTCAATTATTTTGTATTTGGCCGTTTCTTTCACATATGTGTTTAAATAACCAAACTAACATATGATCGGAAGACCAAATACCTGTCAAATGACTTCTATTTACATTCATTAAATTTGTATAAATGGCAATAGCCGAATTTAATTTATTTCAATAAACATTGAATCGCAAAAAGTACTTGCTCCGCCGGGACTCGAACCCGGATCTCTCACTTGCCAGGTGAATGTGCTACCATTACACCACAGAGCCTCACTTTTTACGATTCAATTATTTTGTATTTGGCCGTTTCTTTCACATATGTGTTTAAATAACCAAACTAACATATGATCGGAAGACCAAATACCTGTCAAATGACTTCTATTTACATTCATTAAATTTGTATAAACGGCAATAGCCGAATTTAATTTATTTCAATAAACATTGAATCGCAAAAAGTACTTGCTCCGCCGGGACTCGAACCCGGATCTCTCACTTGCCAGGTGAATGTGCTACCATTACACCACAGAGCCTCACTTTTTACGATTCAATTATTTTGTATTTGGCCGTTTCTTTCACATATGTGTTTAAATAACCAAACTAACATATGATCGGAAGACCAAATACCTGTCAAATGACTTCTATTTACATTCATTAAATTTGTATAAACGGCAATAGCCGAATTTAATTTATTTCAATAAACATTGAATCGCAAAAAGTACTTGCTCCGCCGGGACTCGAACCCGGATCTCAGGGGTTTTCATAAATGAATGGTACAATTTAAACATAAAATAAAAAGAGAACCGTACGAAGTACATTAAAAATATTTATTTCATTAGAATCCTCGTTAAAAACAATTTTATACTGATACATTTAGTACATTTCAATGTGTCCACCACCGATAGCTCTGCAGACATCTAATCTATGGTCGATCTCGGCCCATACACTGTGCAGTATGTCTCTTGTAACCGATGATACTGCCTCATAAATCCTTTCCTTTAAATGAGCTAAATGACGGATCTTCTGAGAATAAACAATGTTTTTCACGTATCCCCACAAAAAAAAAAAAAATCGCATGGAGTCAATTCCGGGCTTCTAGGAGGCCATGCTATTGGGCCACCTCGACCTATCCATCTTTGTCCAAACTTGTCATTCAAAGCTTTACGAACAAAGTCATTATAATGGGGTGGCGCACCATCTTGTTGAAAATACACCGTATTGACATTAGAGCAATAAAACTAATTGAGCTGAAGAATTCAGAGGTGCCAACCATATTTTTCTACCTTGCATAGCAAATTGTTTATAAGCATTCAAAATTGCACCATTCATTTATGAAAACCCTGTATATATATAAATATATATACATACACTATTTATAATTAATATAAATAGTATATATATATATATAAATAGTATATATATATAAATAATATATACAATATATATATAAAACCGGAATAAATTAAATTGACCAGAAATAAAAACTTTTTTACATATTTTCTTGATCGTAGCAACAAGGCAACATTGGCGAAATATAATTGACTAGAACCAGCAGTGTTCATAAACGCGCAACATCTACTAAATTTCACGTAAAGTAGCGGGTAACTGCTAGCACTTAGGATATAGGCGACAATGTAGTCTAACTTTTACTATACATTTAAAGATCAATCTAAGCTGTATTTTGACAAAAGTAGGCTTCTCAGAGCTGTGTATATTAATTATAAATAGTGTATATATATATACAAACTATTTATAATTAATATAAATAGTATATATATATATTTCCTTTATGGAGAGAGAGCAAATCAGCTCTGGAAGAAAAAAAACTAAAACCGGAATAAATTAAATTGACCAGAAATAACAACTTTTTAACATATTTTCTTGATCGAGACAACAAGGCAATCTCGAAATTGGCGTCGGAAATATAATTTACTCAAAACGAAAGTGCTCATACAGGTGTAATCCCTACGAAATTGCGTGCGAAATCACAGGTAACTAATAGTATTATATAATTAAAACTTAAATACTTTATTCGGTGTAGGGCCCCCTTAAGCAAAGTGTTCGGTGAGACCACATCGATCGCCCATACCTAATGCCGGCCCTGCATAAACGGAAGCGATTGGAAATCTTTACGATAGTGATGGTAGGGAGGTGGTAGTGCCACACTACTTCAAAACTGATCCGACACCAACCCGTGGAGAATGTGGACATACTACCTGAAATCTATGCTGCCTCTGCAGCTGTGGGATCATATAATTAAAATCTCTGCAAAATCATATACATGTATCTAACAACCATGTTATCTAAACAAACAACATGGGTTGAGTCAGCTCTTACTGGAAAACTCCGTATATCCTATTTTTAAGAGGATGAGCTAACATAAATAAAAGTAAAATATGATATTAGACTTGCCTGTGTGCTATTATCAAAATATGAAGGGGTTAAAACCAATTGTTTTCCAAGTACCCACATTGGAGAACAAAAAAATCTGCGTTGAGTATTTTCTTCTTCGTGTGTTTAGGGTAATACTCTGAAATGAAAGTGGTAACTGGTTTAAGCTAGATTGCACTGGTTATTAAAAGTAGAACCTGAAGCGGGCATTATACGGCTTAAACGGCGTATTAACTGGAGGCGATGCCGTTTTTGCTGAACTTTATTAAATAAACTGCTGAGTAAATTGTTGCAGGAACACGATGCGATGAAGTATTAAACGAATTAACTGTTTGGCCGGAGTTTCTGTTGGGGTTAGTGTTGCTCCGCTATTTGATTTATACCGGCGATGGAAATAACAGTTTTATCTTTGTCCGTGTAATAATACTTACAACAGGAAACAAGAGAGCCAAGTTGAGGTTTATTTTTAATCTACACTGCAGATTACACTGGATCACACTAACGAAATTGTAACACAATACCGTATCTGTGGTTATATATACACACAAAATAAAAGTAAAATAATAATATCTTTTCAGACTTTCCCGATTATTTTTGGATATTATTTTAAGATATATTCATCGGGTCTTAGAAAAACACTTAACATTAACATATATTTATAACTCATAAACTTTTTATATTACAAAACTATGATTTTGCATAGGGTTTTGAAACATTGACAGCCATTTCGACATTTTTATTTCCATTCTCGAGAACCAATTTGAAAGAGAATATGTAAAAAAGCTACAAAATACATAAAAAACATACAACATTTTGATGTTTCAATTTTTTAGAATTTCGTGAAGAATAAAATAATATTTTTTGTGCTCCCTTCCATGTATTATGCATAAGATTTAAAGTTACTCAAACGGTAAAAGTACATTTATTTGCTACGTTTCTTTAGTTAAATTAACCTCTCATTTATTAAATGTTATTAATTCTAGGTGAAATACGTACGTGTGCTTGACTCTTTAGCTTTTACGCCCGTTGACACAACAATTTTACATTAACTGCAATTTTAAACCAGTAATGATATGTTTTAAATCAAGCATTAGAGTTGGGCTCAACGCATGTAGAACATCTCAAAATTATAACGCAGTCATATGAATAATTGATGGATAATGAGTTTTGTTATGAATTATCCAAAAAGCTAGATATATGGGAATATATATACCTGGGTATTAAATATATATATGAAATATATTATACAGGGTATTCAAATTCATATTTTGAAGAACGTTTGTCTTTCACTAACTCTACGAACCTGTGCAAAGAGATACGGATCACTCTGTATACAGGATGCAATTAATACATAAACATTGATTGAACCAACTTTAGCACAGCTTGACTGAAATTTATTTTCAGGTAATCATGAATTAAAAATAAACAATATCAGATTTTTGACAAATTGATAACCTAATAAATGAAATACTCATAAAATAGCTAATAAATAGTGTTGGGTAAGGCTACAATTGAAACTATAACTAATCAAACTTTATGTAGAATCCCTATTTTAATTTAATTTACGAATCTATTCACAACCATCTGGCACATTCAAATCACTTTGCTGTAATATAAATTAATTTACCAACAACAAATCTCTCGATTTTTTATGTCGCTTTATGCCGTTTAAAACTAAATACATTGGGTTTAAATTTGGAAGTAGACACTATATATTTATTACGATTGACTTACTATATTAAGATTTCATTGTTATTAAATTGACAAATAAAATAATAGTAACTTGATAGTAAAGTGGTAATAATATTAAGTTGGTAGGTAAATTAAGAATCATATAGAAAGTTATTTGGTATATTTTACCATTTTTTATAATAATTAAAACAGTATCTTGTAATGAGTAATGAGAAAAAAATTAGAACACGTTTCCAATTTTATGGGGAAGAAATTAATAATTGGTATTGGAGAGGAACGGACCTCTAAACCGGTCAACAGTTAACTCGTTTAGTCCCTCATCCTGCGCTGGCAATTTCCTCTGGTGTTTATATAGCTTCGGCAGGTCAAACAAAAACATTTCTTTAATAATAAAGAGTTTATTTTTAACCAGCTCTCCTAAAACTTGACGTATACAGGCACGAAATACAATGTAATTAAATCAAAACAATGTCCGCTCTGAGGTTGATGATAAATGCTTTCATATATTTTAGGTATAACTTTTAGATATGTATTCATTATAATTCGAGATAATGGGATGGAATAATGATGAAAAATTCTACATAAAATAATGCAAAACTATAAAATGTTACCTTTTCGTAAATACGATAAGAACCTAGTAAGCCCGGCTTTGGAATGTTAAATTATTTAGTGAAAATACGATTCTTTAAAGTTCAGCCAACAACTTAACAAATAAAATAGTTTGAAAAGAGGCAAGTTACACGTAATGTGATGCACCAAATCAGAATTCTGCTGCTGGACTGAAAGATCACAAAATTCTCGGTGATTTTTAGACAGTAGCGACTAGTCTGGCTACAATAGTAAGCGACCTGTAACTAGCCTTTCAGGTCACATGACATGCAAAAAATTTAGTTTAACTTATTTAAATTTTTTTCTACTATACTATTTGGTATTATTAGGTTCTTAAACTTACTGTCTTGCTACAAGAGCACTTTAAAAAGAAATCTAATCGATCACTCAAGCATATTCTATACGTTTACAATGTACATTCCACATTAGAACAAATGGCGAGGCTATCAATACGAAGAATGCCCTGGAAGAGAGCCAGAAACTGGTCCCGGGCCGCCAGACATGCTGACTTCATCTATTCTTCTCATCCACTCATTTGGCAAAGAAATAACCGTTATTTTCCTACTTCAGTATTAATTACACTTCTATTGGTTATTTTTTTCACTAATTTATAGAATATTAATTTACGAAACAAACCTTTTCCCGATTATATTAGAGTGCAAACTTGAATGTTAAGGTGATATAATTGGTTTTTAATAGCCTTGGTTAAAAAAAATAGTTGCATTCCTTCAACTTATAAAAAATAGTCTAAAAATAAAAGGTAAGTACACTTTTTACTATTCAGCGAAGGGTTATGGACATTTAAAGCAGTATTTCAGACTAGATTGTAAAATGTTGAAAATGCAAACATTTTGCTGCTCGTATATGAAAGATGGCTGAAAGAAAGGACATTTAGTTTTAACATTTTAAATTTTTTTGAACCATAATTCATTAAAAACCGCGCCATTGCCTGAAGTCGTAATTTATATACATCCTGTTTTCAGATTTATTCTTATTGCCTGGTTTAAAAATTTCCCAACATCCCTACTTCAAATGACTATAAATTTAGCTTTTGTGATCAAAACGGTTTAAAATATTTTTTCAGTCTACAAGGTACCTCTATGTTGTAAATTTTGGAGACAGAAAAATATTTTGAAAATGTAAAAAAATACAGTAAAAAATAACCCAAACAAACATTGATTGTTTCGCCTTACAGAACTGGGGCCTGAATATTGAAATACAAACAAATTTAACTGATTGAATTTAAGAGAAGACTACACGTAAAACACGAATTTAAATTTCCACCAAGCTTGTCGAATCTATGTGATATTTTATTGTATAGTTTTCGGGTTCTACTGTACAGAATATATTTCAAGTGTACCGATGGATATCCTTCATTAAAAAGTATATACTTACTTGAGGTTAAGTGTAGAATGCGTTTTATAGCCCTCACTCCGCTTCTTTAATAGATTTTAATTTCTATTATGCAGTCCTGGTTACCAAGGGTTTTGGTTCTTGTAAAGCTAGAATAGAGGAGGAGGGTGTTAGACACATAAGGTTTTATAATGGTTCTTGATAGTTCGGTAGCAAACAGGTCTGAGCGTTTGGGTAATGGAAATATGTTTTTAAATGCTAATGCTACCTGTATAGAGCAACGGAATGTCTTGAAAGCCACGTCAAAGAGCTGACTTTGTCCTTGTTGAATTCAATATGTTTGAACACTCTTTCAAGTCGAAGAGTTCGGAGGTATGACTATTACTTGCTTAAGACAGTTTGGACGAATTCGAACATCGGGATCTAGGGATCTATTGCTAGAGGTGATTGTGATTTCATTAGGTATCTAAAAATCCGCTAAAATGTTAAATAAAAATGTATTTAATTGATTTTTTAAAGTTTGTTATTGACGTTGGAAGGTTTGGAAGGTTGATAGGATTTCGGACATTTACCATCGTTATATGTTACAAAATGTATAACACAAAATTTCGAGATTTAGGAATTGAAATCTATTCTCTTTGTCAGGTGCGAAGGTTTAGTACATAAAAAGAAAGAAATAAATGAAAGAAAAGCGGTTTAAAATATACGAAAAGTGCTTGGAGTCTAAGCAGGGAAAACGAACGTAGGAGTTGTAGGAGTTGCATAGGATGCAAGTCACGATCACAAGTCACAAGCACGAGAAGTCAAGAGCACTATCACGCGTCACACCAGCAGGGGCGATATACCTGTGCTCGTGACTTGTGACGGTAATTTTCATTCTGTGCAGAGGCAAGTCCTCCAGGTTCATTTTCTCCTGCCTGGACTCCAAGCCATTTTCGGGTATGTTTCATCTCTTTTCTTTTTCTTCTTTTTTAGTGTACTAGTTATCATCGCAACTGACGAAGAGGACGGATTTCAAAAACGTGGTATTGTACATTTTTTAACGTATTTAATTGGCCTTTGAGGCCAAAAAGTAACAGATTAAGTTATGGGCCGATTTAATGTTTCTGGTATGTCAAAGTTCATTAAACGAATTTGTCACTCGGCTACATATGTTTGTAATACAGTTATTCTCAACCTCTGAACTGAAGAGATTACTGAAAAATTGTATAAGAAAATACAGTTTTCCGGTAAGTCCTAAAGCAATTTTTAACACTAATATACCTACTACCCCTACTAAACAAAATTGCTTATCCTTCTCTTTTCTATCTTAGGTTACTTTTACACATGTACGCACCCTATCCACGTCATAACACTTTGTATTTTTTCACAATTGTTTACATTATTAGTTTGAATTGAAATCTTTGTAGTAAAGTGAAAAGTAAATTTGAATAGATTATATAAACATGTTCTCGAAATAATGTAAAGTAAGGAACGTAAGGCATGTTTTGATTACCTGGTTATGTTAGCCGAAACATTTTTAAACAACAAGGGAAAAGAACGGCTACATCATAATGTTAAACGCTGAATGGTTGCAGGGCCTGAAGAGTGGCATTTGACCCCCACCCCCACCGCTCCTGGTTAGTATCGACCTTCCTCCCTCTCATGCCCCGGGCGAGGGGGGGTGAAGCACAGGGGGGTATAAACAAAGGTGAGTAGTGTACAACCATGCCGCTTCGCTCTTTTCACAATTTGGCATGGTCGATGCAGTACTCGTACATTCCAGCTTTAAAACATCTATTAAACGCATTCAATATGTAAACTAGGGATACTGCTGCTATGAATAACTAAAAGTTAAATGATGTATAGATGATCACGCCAGAATATTGATAAGCGCCAGAGTATTTTGTGTTTGATCAACGATGATGGGATAACATGATAAAATATTATCTTTTAATCCTGGGTTTTATATGAACGGTATCACCGTGTATCAACACATTCACTTCTTTTGGTACAAAGAGTTTATCGGAAAGCTGCACTACCTCATGAAAACAAGGAATCAACATCTAATTTGAGTAAACGAATATTTATCACCTTTCAATTTTTGACGATTGTTCATAATCTAATTAATAATATCTAAATCTATATGTACATTAAACTAACATATTCTGTACCAAGTTAGTGTATGAATTAAAATTGTTTCTGGGACTGGATTTAGTACATATATTTTTTATTTAGGCTTACCTTACCAATCCTACTTTTTTGATTTCACCTCTTACGGTATATTTAGAAGTAACAATTCACCTTTACATATATTGTTTTATTAATAAATTGTCAAGATCTACAATTAATAATCTCGTAATATTAAAAAATAGTAATGCACGATCTCAAACTCGTGGAATATTACATAAACAACACGGCCACGTTCCTTTAAAAATACAAAATGGCATAACCTAAAAGCGCACGTTTTAACATTTTCCACCATTATTAGTTTTAATACTAATTATTGCAACTTTTATATTTCCTTGTGTTTAACACATACAGATAGATCACGCATGCATTATTGGAAATGCCGTTAGCTATTAAGTTACATCGTGTCTTACACGAATAAAAAATAATTTTGTATACATCAAATAATATTTGACTGTTGACAGATTATATTTAATACATATCATGTTTATTAGAGCATAAGTAAATAAGTTTAAATTTTGCGACTGTGTGAGTGCCACTTGGTTATATTACAGCATTTGCGACCACGTAAATTGTGCAAGAGAAGCAGAAGACTTCAGAATATGGCATTTTCAATAACTCTCCACTTGAATTATGGCCTTCACTTTAATAGAAAAAGCCGGAATGTCATTAATTCCAATGGAAGGAAGAATCGTTTGAATTCCTACCATTTATCAATGGTACGAATAATGAAAAGCCATTCTCTCAGGTTGTAGATTTCACTCCACCGAAATCATCAATGACTGCATTTTTATTTCAGTATTACGCTATGGTATTAAGCTTTATTACTTTATGGTAATAGGTTTGTGTGTTTGTAAATATGTATAATTAAATACTTGTAAATAAACAAAAATGTTCATCACAACATTGTACTAACATATTGAATGTTAAATTTAAAAATGTCAAGTTGTGATTTTTATGTCGAGTATTTTGTATTTTATGAAATAAAAACATTAATTCATTCATGAAGGAAAATTAAATTCAAGAGTTAAAGGCAACACTCGTAATATATTGGAAAATATTGTATTTAACCTATAATGATTCTCTTAGAATAGAACAAATTGAAAATCTTATCTTTAAGCAAGTACAGTTTTTAAATTTAACCAGTAGTAAAACTGGTTTATACTTTATTGATTTTGAACAATTGAAATTCATCTTAATAAACAATGCACCGTTCTTTTTATCTCACCAAAATTTAATTGTGTCATTTTGATATGAGGCCTTCGGATTAACTGAAATAATCAGGTCTAAGAATATAAATTATCAGACATCAAACTATTTTAGGGATAACTATCGAAGACCAGAATATTTGAAGCTAACCATTAGAGATCACAGTATTAGATATAATACAATAAAATATCAGCGTGTCTGAGCTCACAGTCTTTTGGATAAAAATATTAGGGAGATTAGAATTCTAATTATGTTAAATTAACTAGAGTATCTGAAATCTGAACATTAAAGATAAGAAAATCAAAGATCAGCGTAAAGGGGTTCGAAGTGTCAAGGTTAGATAGGAACTTATATCACAGATCAAAGATCTGAGGTTCAGAAATAAAATTAACAGATTTCAGATTATTAGAGCCTATAATATACAGGATAAACCAGACCATCTGGGCCATGGATTGTAATGGTGTAAAAAGTGAAGATAGAAATTTAGTTTCAACTGGTCTCCCATTTTTTGTAGCTAAAGAATTCGATAAAATAATTTTGAACCCCTCAAAAAAATCTGTAAGTGGTATTTTGGGGTAGCGGGTTGCTTTTGGGAAATTCGTAAATGTAAAGTTGGGGCGTATGGTACCTCATTGTAAAAGCCTCTTGACACAAACAATTAAAAAAATATTTTCAATTAATCTTGCTGTAAATGTACTGGGTAATAATAAATCTTAAGAATCAGCCGTAACAGGTTTTTTATTGTTACTTTATTTTACAACTTATGAAACTCCAAATGTTACCCAAAATACTTGAGGACCTACCCTTCCTAAAAATAACTTGAAAACTCCACATCCCAAAAATTTAGACATTAAAATATTGTTTAAATTTCGAAAATAAAAATGTTTATAACAAAAACAATGTTAAATACGATCATATTGTTTCCATTATCAAATTAAAGGTAGTAAAACAAATAATATTTATATTTAGTCTTTGGATTTATCTCCAGCGGTTCCGGTTCCGTAGGCAAAAATAACAGTTTCTAATTATTTAAAACATTTTATTCATGCAATAGATTGTAATAGGATAGTTGAATACTACTAATACTCTGAAAATACTTAATGAAGCCCTCCAACATCTTACAGGTGCTCCAACTGTTTCCCATGTTGCTGATGTAAAGCTCCACTCGCCCGCGCCCTCTTAAGCTGGCTACTGAACGCTGTATTTCTTCTTGAGAAATGAAAGCTACTGCATTTCTTATTCTTTCCGTCATATCCTCTCTAGTAGTTGGTCTTGTAGCATAAACCATACATTTCAACCTCACCCACCCAGATGTAGTAGTCCTAAAAGGTCGGATCTGAAGAACGGATGGGATAACCGACTGCTGCACCCCGTCCTATCTATTTATCCAAAAGAGACAGCATAATGTGGGGGAACAAAATTAATGTAACCATATTTTGGTCTTACTTCGTTCGGAAGAAACATTATTAGGTTAGACAAGGCATTGTTAAAGCAATGATTGTACATACCTCCATTTAAATTTCCTTTAAAGAAGTGGGGACCTATTTTTCTGTTTCCAATTATGTCACACCACGAATTCTCGAAGGACCAATAACGCCTGTTATAGTGATTCATGTCACCTCATCACACCAAAGGACATCATTAAAGAAGTCAGGGTCTTCATTCATTATCTCTTGGGCCCATAAAAAGGTTGATACATTGAATATAGTCATCTTTGATAAGCTCGTGATGTAACGATATATTGAAGGGGCGCATCCTGTTTTCTTGAAGGATTATCAAAACTGTCGTTTGATTCAACCAAGAGGCAGCCGCTATTCTTTGGGTTGAGTTCTTTTGGTTTTGTTAAGCAACCGCTAAAACATCAGCAAATGTTTCGCTTCTAACTGAACTCGCAATCTTCTTACCTTTGTTGTCTTTTTATCAAAATGTACCCTTCCAGTTTCTTGAACACGATAAGCTAAGCTTCTAAATACCTTTCGTGAGTAGTAATTATTTTCAGGAAAGCGTTCAGCGTACACAACAGCTGCTGCAGTGAAGGTTAGTTAGTTAACACCCCCAAACCCATGAACAATATGAAACGCCTTCGAACTGGTGTAAGCCATTTTAAAATAAAAATAAATAAAATTGCTAAGGAAAGAAAATTACCATAATTTGACGGTGAGCAAGTTTCAGAAACGGAGTATTAAAATCGTTGCAAAAATAACAAACATCAAACATAATTTATTTGTTCATTACTGAATTGGCCGTTTCAAAATTAGTACACCAGGTTAAGTTTAATAACCATGACAAAATCTGCATTACTATTATTTTTACCAGAGGAGCAGTGTACTCCTTATCAGCTAACAAAAATCAAAGGTCAAGTTCCAGTGAAGCTTAAAACATAAGAGCACGAAGATAAGGTAAATTGCCTTCCATCCTCATGGACAGACATTGAAATTGGGCTAGTGGACTTCGTATGAGGATGACCTGCAAAAATTTTAAGAGTTTAATAAGAACATTGTTTAGAAAGTGTTGATTGTCTTGATAAGATTGTTTGAAAAGAACTGGAATAAATCAATTGAAATTTTTATTTTTTCATACAGAACCGAAATCGCTTGAGATGAAGCCAATGTTTGAGTATACACATTATTTTCTTACTCCCTTAAATTTAGTGTAATGCAAAACCATATGGTTATATTTCATATTTTTAGTTACAAACATTTAGAAATTTTCAATATATAAATAATTTTTAAGTATTGTAATTTATTGGAAAGTGAACTTACTTAGTTATTTTCGCAAGGGTAGGTCTTGAACTAGTATGGGTAACATCTTGAGTTTCATAAGTTGTTCAATAAATTAACAATAAAAAGCAGTTTTTTGGCGATTAGTTAACGCTCTGTACCTTTACAGGATAATAAACTGAACACATTACAACAATTTTGTTAAGAGACATTTAAAAAGAGGTACCACACGGCCAAATTTACATTTATAAATATCTCATAACAATCCCCCACCGTCCAAAAATACCCTTTACAGATTTTTGGGAATTAAAAATCCAACTCTGTCCAAAAATGGGGGAGGAGGAGTACAGTTTAGATGGGGTTTCTATCTTCACTTTCTATACCGCTACAATCAGTGGCCCAAGTGGTCTGGTTCTTCCTGTAGAGAGCAGGCAATCTGAATTGTCCGGGATCAGAGATTAAATCGTCAGTAATTACTCATCATTTGACGAAAAAGTCAGAGGTCGATGGATCACGGGATTAAAACACAGGGCACTGAGCATGCAGAGAAACGATATTCCTACATGTTATTTTGTTTTGAATATTCTGAAAGTAAACTTCCTCACTTAAATATTTTGTTTTGATTTTCGTTAGCTTGTTGTCATTCGTTGTCACTAAGAGGCAACGCCGCCATGGGCAGTCTGACGATTGCGCGTTAAAACGAGAAGTTACTGGTTACGGTAAATTACAAAGCTTACTCAATTTAATCTGTGTTAAAAATAAAGGTTTTAATAAGTGATTTACAAAATTACACGCAGTGACCAATGCCGATAAGATTTTATTTTAATATAAATTGTTTTGATAATATTCTTAACTTTACATAGAACAATTATAATTACAGTACACTTGCATCTATCTTGTATAAAAATTTGGTCTTAATAGGATCACAAGTTTCCGAGTTATGAATTCAGTTTAAATTTTCAATCATTTGGTTGAAAATCACAAAAAACCGGTATTTTTCGTTGTTATCGATATAAAAACTGGAAGGTATTGTCAGCCAACACTTCTATATGTAGAAACGCAGAAATAAACAAGTTAAAGTGTAATATAACTGCCGTTATTGTAGCTCTATTAGTTAATTTGTGGTCAACTTTCAAACTCGGATATCTGTACCTTTTGATTCGAGAGTAGAAATAAAAATTTAGCTTTGTTCTTGATTTGTGATTTAAACTTAACTATTTTGTTTAATATTATTTAATGTTATGATTAAATCTTGTTTTAGTTTAATACACTTCATATAAACAGTATTAGTTACAGAAGATTTTAACTATCCCTGTATTAACGTCTCCAAGTGATCGGTCGTAGATTGGTTTTACTGTAAACATTATGAACTTTGACCTGATCTTTGTTGCCTTTTATTAGTTCAGTAGTACAATGTTTAATGATGTTAGGACCTAGCATTTCAAAAATTTCCCCGGGGAGGGCCTCCAGACCCCCGGCTAGTATGGGAGGGGGTTTCCATACCCCCGATTCCCCGGTGTTCCGGATATCCCCCAGAGAAGATTTCTGGGTGCGCCACAGTCTCAAGGTACCTTAAAGAGCTTTAAATTTAACATTAATACCTACAAGCCCACAATTTATTGTACCACTTAAAAATGTTAGCTAAATATTGCTATTTGAAAAGGAAATTATGATATTACTTTTACATAGAACAATACAGTTACCCAACTACACAACAAATAAGAAATCACCTACTGTCTGTGTTACGATTCATTTTGCTCTTATTTAAGTACCGCTTTACAAGTAAGAAGACAGTTTATGTTAGCTTCATCCCTCATCATCATCAAATAGTAATTTGAATTTGTTTACACATGTGTTAGGCAACATTTCTTCATTAATAGATTCCAAAATTAAATCGTTGTTTCGAGATCACAACGAAATAGAATAGCTGCAGTTGTAATTAGAGAGTAAGTTTCAAGGAGTTGTCGGTCTCAATAAGCGATACATTTCGGAAGCAAGCTGTTGGCGTCATAACATCTTGCTGTCATGTCGCTGCTGTCACAGCTGTTCACTGTGTTGCTGTCATTGGCTAATATGTAGACGAACCAGACAAGTAAACAGTAATATGTGTCATGTGCTTCATATGTTATAGTTTCTGTCAGCAGTTTTACGGGCATGTCTATATTACGTGTATTTTACCGAACAAATAAACATGCACGTAATACTATACGTTTGTTCCTAAATACAAACCACAGTGTTATTTTTAAAGTAAGATTAACATAGAGTAAAATTATTTATTTTTCTTAAACTTGGAAAAAAAAATTTTGACCTCCACAAAAAGTAGGGCGGCTGACGAAAAATGTCTTTCTTAGGAGAAATTTCTCTATTGATTTCAAGAAAAAGCAGGTTGTATGTTTATACACCGTTGCCTCTTGGTTCCAAGACTATAACCGGCTCATGTTATTTAGTGTCCATGTTTCTGTAGTTCTAAAACAAAAACAGTTTTACAACTGTTAATATATATGTGTATATGTTATGATGATTATATGTTAATTATAATTGTTGAGTGTACATAATTAATTTTGTGCTTGGATATCCCAATGTACAATAAATTCAAGGGATAGTAAGAAAACTCTCAGTCGAGTTTAGTTATATAAATGTTATAATTAGTCATATTTGGGTTTGTTATAATACGATGGTTTATGAATATGAACGTATCTACAGTTTTAGATCTAAATATCAGTTTAAAATCAACTTGAATGAACTGGATGATATTAAATTATAACTAAGAGAAACTGTTTCATAACGGAGCATATTCACGACGAGCAGATATTTCAACTCGTATGTTCATATTATACGATAAAACCTCTTGGGCCTCGTATTAAACTTTCTTAACCATTGTTTTAAAAATGTTATTACTTTTTATATCATAATAAATGTTCATGGTGAATAATATTAAAACTTGTAACTAAGAAATTTGTTTACATACTAGACTACCTATCGAGTTTAACAACTGCTTAACTGTTTACATACCGTAATTATGGTGGGAAGAGTTGATTCAATGTCAGTGTGAATGAGAATGGTGAGTTTAGCTCTAGTGCAGCGTCTGGAATTTGAAGCTGTAAAATTGACTCCAGGAATCTGAAGTCATGGTCATCTGAAGTGAACAAAAAAATGTCGGGGAAAAGAGGCACAATATTAACTCTTTATGTCATTTTAACATCATAGAAATTATACTCTTCAGATACCAAGTCGACCATGACTCCAGATCCCATGAGTCAAATCTGTGACAGCTTGAAATTCCATACGCTGCACTTAAGAGAAATGTGAACTGGAACTAAACTCAACATGCCTAACTATTTTTGCAGTAATCGATGTATTTTACTATGTTTTTACGTTCACATCTTGAACTTTAGTAGATTTATTTTTCATTTAGGAACCATTATAGAATTTTGTAAATAAGCATGTGTATTATATTTTTTGATTTTCCCAACCATATTTAAAAATCAAATTGATCGTGTTAAAAATGAAATCGCCATTACAATAATTTAATTTTTAAATACTTAACGAGAATAAAAAGAGTTTGTCATCGACATAAGATTAAATTGTTAAATAAAAAAGCGATATATTTCTATGTATAAAAGAGTACAACTAGTAGCTATATGCTTGGGCCTTTAAGGAAAGTTTGAATTCAAACATTGCCAGCGTAGTACCAATTACTTTATAACGTTTTCAATAAACACAATTTACATTTTTTAATTGGCTTTGGTGAAAGTAAATTGATATCCAATTTGTTTTTGTGCAATAAACCATTTTAAAATCGGATTTTAACATGCAAAGATTTTGTTCCAAAGTTTTCATAGCGTTGCTTGTGATTGATCTATAAAACCTCACATTTTTTGTAAAACTAATTATGAACAAACAGCAATTTAACAAAAAAAGTCAGATACGTCTTTAAATTGATAATTAGACCAATTACAAAAACATGTTCAGTTAAATTGGTAATTTGCAAAGTACGGTTTAAACGATTAGTAACTTTACTAAGGGACAAACCAATGTAGTTTTATTAGGTTGACTTAGAATAACATTTTACAGTTCTATATTATATTTTGTTTGATATTGTGTACAGTTAATTTTGTGTTGTAATAGTACATTTGTACTATTACAATTTACTAATAGCCAATAGTAATTTGGCTTCAAATCGGTACGGTATCGTGTTACAAACGTAACAATATCAGATAACACTTTTATTTATAAATCACCTCTAAATTGGTTGTTTTGAATTCAGTCATACGTATTTTAGAGTTTTAATTTACAAGTTTATAAAATACATAAAACAAATAAAAATTCATTGTTTATTGTAAACTAATGTTAGAAATTTTCAGTTCTAAACTATCAATCAAAATATAAACTATGATTTATTGTAAACAATAAATTAATGATTATGAGTATTTACCCCACCATTGAGCTAAATTTTCTTAGTTCAACTATAATTAGTGCCCATAACGTAGCTATGATAAGAAGGGTACTGGGTACGAATGGAAGGGTACTATTGATTCCTACCAAGCTAAACTCAGCATTCACGTACTAGTGGTTTGAATGTTTTCAGAGTTACCCAAAAACAACTACGTCATTGTTTTGGAAACCACTAGTAATTCAATATGAAGTGTTACGACGTTGGTATTTTCATTTCATAATCCTAGATTGCATTCCTGGGACTGCTTGTTGAAAATATGAGGAATGCATTGCTGTAAATGAGATATGACTGAGAAATTCCAACATATAAACCCGTATTTGAGAAAACATTCATCCACAAAGGCATCGGAGCAAAAACTGCCATATCAGCGATGAGCTCGCAACACCTGTTCTTATCTGAGGCGTTATCTCGTGTAGTTTTCAACGATTTCAGCTGCCGACGTCGTTCAATAGCCTACAGATAATAGGGTATATCATTACAGTATGACGCCAAACGTGGCTTTACCACCGAACTGGACGGATTAACCTGACAAAACAACAGTAAACTAATTGCGACAACTATACGCACAGTTATAATTTAAAAGTAACCGTAACAGAAAGTTATAGTTTGGAAAAGAGCACGCGAGTTTTATCATTGAGACATATTTAATGACGAGTGTTATAGAGATAATGGTAAGCCCCTTAGGAATTAAACGTGAATGAATTGTAATTTTCAAAAATTGTAAAATTAAATAGAATTTTATTTATTTTATATTATATTATATTATTATTATATTATATAAATGGAATATATTTATTAAAAAAAGATTTTATATTAATTCTATGAAAAAAAAAAATTTGAATGGAAGTAATTTGAACAATATGGAAGAGGTAGGTGTGGTAAATCACAGTTTGTTAATGTTTATTTAGGGACCGTAATATGGTCTGATTCACCCATTTGATTATCATCAAAAGTAGATGAATTTATAGGACAAACAAATACATACGTGGTTGGTGGAGGCCTCATGTTTTCACTTAAAAATATAATTAAATACACAGAATTAGAGTAACACCACCAAAATTTTTATCAATAAATCGACTGTGTTAGGATTAGATTTGGCTGTCAAAGTATTATTGAGTCACGTATTCAGACAAACTACTATTACACGACAAATTCAGATTATAGCGGGACATCAGTGCAGAAATTAATCGTAATTTGTTACTACCATTGACAAAAGAAAACCTGCTTTTGCGTTGTACTTGAAGTCTTATGAATGGCCTAACAGACCAATATTGAAAACTAGCTAAATAAATATGTGTGGCATATCTGGAAACGATTTGGATCGGTTTAAAGGCCTTTAATGTCCACCGCACCATGCGTCGCATAACAGGCTCCGCTAACATTGCATGCAAAATTTCAAACACATAGTTTAATTAATGTATTTAATTCATTTTTAAGATATCCTGCGAACGGTTAGTTGGATAGGAAATCACAAAGAAAGAAAATTGTATCATCTCCCGGAATACAAAAGAGAACTCATCTCAGCCTATTGAGTGATATGCTTTAATGACGCTCAGCCTAATTCCATGGTTGGACGCACCCCACATACTTGTGTCTGTAAATATGAATTTTCATGCAAATTATAGTTTACAGATGAAACCGTACTCCAAATATTATGCTACATAATATATTTAAATTTTTGTTACGTTATGTTTCATAGCAATGTTGAAATAATAAAAGTCTATGCATCAAGTCACCAAAAGATAACGTTCTATGTGATGGGCTAGTTAGGCTATATGTGTTGAAAGTCACATGCTAAAATGTAATATGATTTTACTCAGTTTCCTTACAAATTTATTTATTCTGGTATTTTCTCATTATAATTATGGTTACAAAAAAGACCAGTGTAAAAATATTTGCAACGCTCAGTCATATCACATGGACAACAATATCTCATTTCAACAGTATTTTGAACGGTATATATAAGTATTTTATAATTTAATATTGATTAGTTTTAATGTTAATCATAGTTCACGTCTAAAGGTTCAGATAAAAACCAATCATGAATGAAAGATATAAATATGGAATATTAATATATGTAGAATAAATATAAAATATAAATATATATGGAATAAAGACAAAATACATGCTAGATTTGATTTATTCGTGTCTCAAAAGCAATGCGTTTACTTCATTTACCAGTATCAAAACCATACAGATTTATTTGGAACCTTCCAAAGTCGTATGGTTGTCTGGCATGATATAATTGTGTCAATCGAGGCGTGAACTGATTCTGGGTAATATTACCTTTTTATTTAGAATCCAGATGGATATTTTATGTTGTATGTTTGAGTAATATCTGGAATGGACGAATATTATTAGTCCATAAAACTACTATAATGCTCAGCTGTGAATTGCCGAGTTGCTAACATGAAGCTAAATTTCTCTAAAATAATTTCACCTAGCCTTGCATACATACGCCATTGTGCATGCAAAATTTCAAATCCATAGCTCATTTCCACTCTCGGAAGTCCTACGGACAGATAGGCAAACATACTATCATACAGAAAGAAAAGTTTTACACTCCACGGCAGACAAAAGAGAAATTCTGTCAGCCTACCGAGTGATAAACTTCATCAAGCTCAGTCTAATTCTATGGTTAGACATTCACCATCTTAGAACTTATTCTTGTCTATGTAGAAATTAAATTTCATCTAAAATTTAGAGAAAAAAAATACAATTCCTTCTCTGGATATCTTGGATACATCATATCAAATTTTTTGTCCATTAATTTAGGTTTGATAGCGCTATTTAAATAATAAAAATTCCTGTGAGGTAAGGAGGGAACGAAAACAGAGGAGTGCGCTGAAATCAAATCTTGCCACCAAAATTTAACACTAATTTTCCACTCTATCAATTTATTTTTGATTTTACTCTAGAAATAAAAAAGAACACGCACGTGTTAATATGTCACATAGTAAACATAACAAGGTTGTACTCAGTTTTTGTACAAACGTATTTATTCTGGCCTTCATGGTTACGCATAAGACGAATGTACAAATATTCGTTAACGTTAAGTCCAATTCCACGAAGTGGCAAGCAACATCGAACTGATAGACAGACATTTCCCAACCATTCCAGTCGCCAGACGTTCTTCGCTAACGCTCATCCAATAATATGTTTGTTTTTTAACTATTACACAATTACTCGTAATAACCATCTAGTGACAGTCCTTATTGTGCCTGTCCACACGGGCCAATGGCCTGCGTGAGTATCCTATCAAACAGAATAAGAGGGAGAATCGATACAGTACACGGGCGATGGTACCGATAGATGTGCCACAGTCACAGACAAGATTTAAACCTGCACTATCTCCAACTCAGATCCATAGTCAGATCTTTACCGCTCGGTCATGGTTACTTCAAATTATTATTAAGTTTGTAATTTAATATTAAGAAATTATGTGACATTTGAAGCTTGTCATTTGACACGATGGGAAATAAGGTATGGACATTGAACGCAAAAGATTTCTCTCAGTTAGGTAATGTTCTTTTGCACCTAAACCATTATTGTAATAAAATAATATGATGACAATAATATCGTTTAAATTGACAGGGTGATGTAATTATATATATATATATATATATATATATATATATTCTGCAAACATGTGGCATTTCAGTCTAATTGTGTTATGTAACAAGGATTTGTATAGTTTATCTATCTATGTATCCTCCGAAAATATATCTAAATCAATTAGTATGAAGCTTTCAATGGTCATTTGGGAGGGGTAGGGACGAAAATGAAAGAACGAAGCGAGCCACGGCTAGCCTTTACGGGCCCTCTCAACAATGTCGCAGCTGTGCCATTTGACAAGGGCTCTGCTCTCCATAGGGAGGCGATAATGCTATCAAATTACTGAAACGCAAACATTCGTCGGAACTTAATAACTTAATAATTCTAATGAAATTGATTTCAGTCTGTTTGATCCAGGAACATTTTCAGCACAATCTAAACAAGTTGTAAAGCCAATTTACAAGGGGGTGACTTTAAATCAGTTTACTGCCATCGTCCTATTTCCTTGATATCAAGCTTCAGTAAAGTTTATGAGCAGGTTTCTTGAATTTTTAAAAGATTTAATTTATAATTATATATTATTGAATAAAAAATTTGGGTTTATTAGAGGCAGATCGATAAATTATGCCCTTGTCACTTTTATATTGAGTCTCATCAGGGACGTGTACAAGTGAGAAAGGGTAGATGGATTGTCGATGGATATTTCCAAGGCATTTAACTGCATCGCACGTACCCTACTTTGATGGAGAAGCTGAAACAAATAGAATAGAATATTGATTTATTTCCATTTTTTACATACAATATATACATTAGAAATATCGGAACAAAAAAATAACCATCTAATCTCCAGTAGGCGATGGTTATGGAAATTGACAGAAAAATGTATTTATAAAATAAATTAAACTATGGGAAAAACATTAAAACTACAACTTAGTTATTAGTCTTCCAAACATTACACTAGAACTGGCGGCTTCTGCAGCGCGTGAACACATACTATTGACTTGAAACATTTCTTCAAAATAAAGTTAAAAAATAACTAAAAATATAATGAAAAAATATAATATAGTAGCAGCAAAATATAACAATACAGTATAGTCATTAACAAACCATGATTCAACTAAAAATAGTAAAATAAACAGGTGTCCATAATTATAATAGATGTATAAATATAAAAATTATGTCAAAATTGAAAAAAGAACATTTAAATTGTCAACACTATGAAGCCAATCTTTAATACTTTTTGAAAGTAAATTGAAGCTATTAATTTTTTTTATTTTATCAGGCAACAGGTTAAAAAATGTTGGCCCTAGATATACAAATGTTTTTAAAAAGAACGATTTATTTACCTTAGGTTTAACAAAAAGACGCCTTGATGTACTTCTTGCTCGTATGTTAAGTTTTCGGTTCCTCTGTTACCGCTCATTTTAGAAAATAACCGTAAAAATGTGAAAACAAAAAGATTTTTAATTGGTAGTATTTTTAATTGTTTTAAAAATATGTTCTGTGTGATCTCTTTGATTTTTGAATGAGATTATTCGGATGAAATATTTTTGGGTTACAAACAGCTTGTTAATTAGAACGTCATGGGTACCACCCCAAAATTGAATCACATAGTGTAATCTAGAGTTAATTAACGCAAAGTATAACGATCTTAAAACTGGGCATTGCAAACATTTATTAGAAAGTAAAATGTTCTGATAGATTTCCTAACTTCTGAATGTAACTTATTTATGTGAGGTTTCTACGTAATTTTATTATCCAAAACAATTCCCAAATATTTAATCTCATTCACTTGTTCTATTTCATCGCAGTTACAGCGAGCTAAATCAGAGCAACTGTTCGCATGATATTTGAAAATATAGTTAAAATTAAAACCAATCAAATCAAAATTAATTATTTTTGTTTTTGTCGCATTTACCACCATTGCATTTCTATCACACCACTTTTGCAATATTACTAAGTCATGATTGATTGATTCCCTAATACCAACCCACCCTTCAGAAAAGTAAACGAAGGCAATGTCATCTGCAAACGCTATTATTTCACCACAAAAGGGTTCCAATAGAAGGTCATTGATAAAGAGAGAAAAAAGATCTGCCGAAAGAACTGATCCTTGCGGGACTCCAATACTAGACAATTTTTCCTCACTTAGGCAAGAATTTACGTGAACTTGTTGTTTACGGTTTTCTAAAAAAGTTCTAAACCAATTAAGTATCGGGCCTCTGATTCCGGCAAATTCAAGATTTGAAAACAGAAAATCGTGACGAACCAAATAGAAAGCCTTTTTAAAATCAATAAACAGTCCTGATACCTTCATGTTTGAATTTTTAGTTGGAATAAATGTTGAGCATGAGTTTTTCGACAGCATCCTCAGTGCTTGTACCTTTCTTAAAACCGAATTGATTGTTTGAGAAAAATTTATTAGATTAAAGAAGCTTAAAAAACGTAATTTAACGATCTTTTCAAAGATTTTTGAGAAAATAGAAAGGAGAGTAACTGGCCTATATTGATCAATCGACTCATTATTCCCCCCCTTAAATATTGGTACAACTATTGATTGTTTTAACATTTCGGGAAAAATTCCATGACAAAAGTTTATATTAATTATGTTTGCGAGAGGTTCAGCAATAATATGAATTATGTTTTTTAATATAATTACCTTGAAGTTGTCAAAACCAGTTGAATTTTTATTCTGCATAGCTATACAAATATTTTCAATCTCAATTTTATGAACAGGATTCATAAACATGGAATTATTCTGGTTATGTATATTTAATGATTCTTTAGAATTGCCCAAGTTTCTATAAGTAAAATCAGTACTCAAAAAGTAATTATTTTGTTCGTTAGCAATTTCCGCATCATTTTCTAATACTCTCCCACAATCCAACGAAATTTTCTTAATAATTTGTTTTTTCTTTCCTAACAAATTGGCCTCTGCAATAAATTTTTGAGTTGGCTGAACTCTTATTAAACACAGCGACAGATATCTGACATGTGAAGCCAAATGGAGCCAGATGGAGCCTTCATGGACGATACTCGGACCTTTATTATGTGTTTTTTATACAAACGGTATAGAACTTTCGATTCCACAGAGAATTAGTTACGTACGCGTACGATATTGCAATTAGTTTTTGCGACGTAATCCTTAATAATGTCAAATTAAACAGTTTTGTAATTCTTTCTCATTTGATTCAATATTAATCAAATCTAAATTCACTCATAAATTTTAATAAAATTATATATATATATATACATATACCAAAATATACAAAATATACAAATATACAAAAATAAACCAAAATAATGACTGCATCACCCTCAAGATTGGTGATGATTACATAGTACAAAAACAAACAATAGCGTACCTTGGATCAAGGATTAGTGTTGTTTTTAGGCGATCGCACATTAATCAAGTTTACCAATCTTTGTCATTAATCAAAATCAAATCAAAATCAAAAATCAAAATCAAAATCTTTTTATTGCAGCGACATTGTATATACATTGTATGGCAAACGTCAATACGGGGTTTCTAAAATTCCAAGCCTTCATACACACAATACACATTCATACTTACAATTTTACAATCACGCCTCTTTCATTCTTCGCCAATGCAGCCCACTTGGCACAGCAGAGTCAGTTTTCATAATTGGGCGGTCTCCCAGTCAAATGCCAAAAAACTCACCCGCATTATAGAATGCCTGAGACACCAAGAAGCGTTTGAGGCGAGTCTTTAACGCCTTAGGCGTTGGGGCATGTTTAATTGAATTGGGCAGTCTGTTGAGGAACTGCACACCCGCTTGCGAGGGTAGGCGTTCATAAACTACCGTTCTGTGTCTCCCAGTCCGGTAGTTTGCTCTGCCACGCGTCTCATACATGTGTATGTCTTGGCCTCTGGTTAAGGCACATTTACTCACACAAAACAAAGTTGTTTCCAAAATGTAGAGGCACGGCAGAGTCAACAGCTGCAATTTCCTGAAAGCTTCCCTGCACGACTCTCTAAATTTGATTTTGGCGATTACTCTAATTGCTTTTTTTTGGAGTCTGAATGCTCTTTGAAACTGAGTGTTTGCGCAAGCTCCCCAAAGGACCACTCCGTAGGCAAGATGGGGATAAATCAAGCCGTAATACGCCGTAATCAGTACCTGACTCGGACAGTATTTGGCTAAAGATCTCAAAACAAAAATGCCTGAGCAGATTTTTGCGCAAACATGGTCAATGTGCTCATTCCAAGTCAGCCCTCGATCGAGGTGCATTCCTAGGAATTTTGAAGAGCAGACTTCTTCCAGTGTGGAGTCATCTAACAAAATGGCCGGCTCACACTGGTTGCCTGCAGTGCGCAAGGCAAAATTTAAAACGTTGGTTTTTGAAGAGTTTGTTGTTAGATTGAGGCTGTGGAAGTATTGGACACAGTTGTTGATGTCAACAAAAGCCTGTTGTTCCAAAAACTTCGCTTGACATTGCATTGAACAAAAGAGTCGTATCATCGGCAAACTGCACCAATTTTCCATGCAGAAGCGATGATTTTATATCGTTCACGTAAAGCAGGAAAAGCACAGGACTGAGTATAGACCCTTGAGGGACTCCATATCTCAGGTCTATTGGTTTGGATGATTTATTTGATATTTAGACAACTTGGGATCTCTGACTTAGGAACGAGCTAAGCCATTTAAGAGGCACGCCTCGAATGCCGTGGGACTCAAGTTTGTCGAGCAGTGTACCGTGATCTACGCAGTCGAATGCTTTGGACAGGTCTAAAAACACACTCATTGTGTGGTTTCGACATTCAATTCCCTCTACAATCATATCGACAAGACTCACAACTGCGTCTGTTGTCGATTTGCCCTTTCTGAAACCAAATTGTTCACTTGAGAGCTGATTGTATTTGTCCAAAAAATGAAGCATTCTTATAAGAAATAGCTTTTCAAAAATTTTGCTTATCACTGGCAAAATTGAGACAGGCCGATAGTTAGTAATTGAAGTTGGGTCGTCTTTCTTAAAAATAGGAATAACTTTAGCAATTTTCAGGAGAGAGGGAGGAAACACTCCTTTTTGGAATGAATAATTTACTAATTGGGTTAAGGGTCTCACTAAATGCTTGCAGCATTTTTTTATGAGCCATGGAGACATTATATTGAGGTCGTTTGATTTTTTGGCTGGGAGCTGCTGAATAATTCGGTGAAGCTCATCCTCAACGACGGGCGCCAACACCATTGACGATGTGGGGCTTTGTCTTTGCAAGGGGCGTACTTGAGGTTCAGATGGCCGGGGACCCCGCCCATCAGCAACGGATGCAAAAAAGTTATTAAACTGATCGGCAATCTCCGTTTCATCGTCCACAAGCCTAGACCCAATTTTAATTTTGACTGATTTATGAGTTTTCGTTTTATTATTAATGATGCCCCAAGTTGTTTTTGAAACATTTTTGGAAGAGAGAATAGATTTTGAGACATCATATGCTTTTGCAGCTTGGATCACTTTCCTGTACGTTTTTTTGTAATTCTTGAAAAAAGTTTTAAATTGTTCGTTTGAAGTGGTTTTGTAAATTTCGGAGAAAAATTTTAGTTTTTCTCTAGAAACTAAGATACCCGCTGTGATCCAGTTGTTTTTGGAAAGGTTTTTTTTTCGCAAACATTGATCATTTTTGTAGGACAGCAAATGTTAATGTGGAAATTTAGAGTGTCGTTAAACAATCTAAACTGCTGCTCTACAGGTTGGAAATGAATTTAGAAAATCCCATCTTTCTTTAGAAAGAGAAGTGTTGAGGTGAGCGATGTTTTCTGGCCTTATGTCTCTTACTGTTTGTTTAATTTTGGGCTCCCTTTTGAGTTGTACCCCACTAACGACGGCTTCTTGGCCATAGTGGTCTGAGACAGCTGTATTCACTACAGACACCGCGACACTTGAGTGGTTGGTGATGATATTGTCGATAGCAGATTGTGTTGTAGCCGTCACTCTCGTCGGAGTTCTGACTAGTAACTCCAGGTCAAATGACCTAAGTAAATCGACTAATCGAATTGTGGAATGTTGAGTGTTGTCCAACGCGTCAATGTTGAAATCCCCCATCACGACAAATTCCTGACGTTGGTTAATCAGGCATGTCAATAATTTTTTCGAATTTAGAAAAAAAAAGTGTCTACATTCCCACTAGGAGACCTATAAATTCCGATCACGACTAATTTTGATTGATGCGTTTGAAGTTTGATCCCGACTGCTTCAAAATCTTTTTCGATTAATTCTTGGATCGGAAAGGGGGGGTAAACAAGAAATTTTGTTTAAGAAAAATACTAACGCCTCCTCCTTTGGAGTGAGTTCGACAAAACGCGGAAAGCCAATTTGTAATTTGGAATTTTGCAGAGTGCGACGTTCTCCATGTTTGAAACCACTTTCGGTTAATACAAGGAGATCGGTTTTCAGATCCTCGCACATAAGTTGGATTTGATCCAGTTTGTTGGTTGCAAATTGAGAATTTTGATGAAGCAGTCTTACTTCAGTTTGTTTTTTAGTGTTTGTTAGTTTTAATTGGGTTTTGTCTGTCAATTTTGTCCGCTGTTTCCAAGTGGGGTCCCTAAAAAAACAGAGTTTGATTTTTCATCAACAACAACTGTAGAGCGTTCGTATGAGGGTGAAGATCTCACTGCCTCCGCGTAGCTGTTGTGGGGTGATGTCCAGGGTGTAGCCGGACTGGGCGGCACACAGGGGACCACGGTGTCGGCAGCCGGTGACGGCATCAGCAGACATCGCGGCTCTGCGGTGTGGTGACGCTCGGAGACTGCGTAGTTGATGACGGCGGCTCACCCGAGGATGGAGATGGCACCTTAGGAGAAGGCCTCGAGGTGAGCTTATGCATCTTGGCGAGGCTTCGCTGTATCAAACCAGCTAGTTTTCTCTTGCCTCGCTGGGACAGATGCATGCCGTGCCTCGTGAACATCTTCCGGTCCAACTGGTTAAAATCCAAGAATCGAGCGTCGTGTCTCACGGCCAACTCCTGGATGTAAGCGTTCACGAGGCCGATATCTTGATTGGTGCCGTCATCTCCGGGCAGGTCGTGGCGATATGGCAGAGTAGAGATGACCAGGCTAGTGTTGGCGGGTCTGGTAGTCATATAATTCTCCAGGTGACGGTATATATTCTGCTGTTCACCTGAAGCCAGATCGTTGGTACCCGCTATCAGTACCTCGCAGCGGGTACCGGCCACCGGTGGAGTCGGGCTGTGGTCGATGATGTCACAGAGTCTCGCTCCAGGTTTGCAGACGCCCGTCACCTCGGAGTTAACCATCTCCCCCAACAGTCCGGCGATGTAGCGTGCATGACTATCCCCCCGAATTACCACCGTATTGAAGCCAATGTCTTGCTTTTTAATAGTTTTTTGCTGCGAGGTATGTTTTTCGTTTGACGTCTTTGTAGTAACTTTCTTCTTTTTAGTATTATCGTACTTACTTTTAGATTTAGCTGGCACCTTTTTCTGGCTGGCTTTGGTTTGTACTTTTGTCCAGGTATCTTCATTAGTACGTTCCTCACGCTTAAATAGGTTTAGTTCATATTTAAGGCTTGCAATCTCTGCCTCCAAAACCTCAACTGTCGTTTTGAGGCTGTGAACTAGATCGCGATTCACACAACACTGTTCGCTGTCACACACGGCCGGGATTGTCAATGACTCGTACTGCACGCAGGCGTCCACTGTTACGACAGTTTCGTCTGGATTACCGAGAGATGTCGGAGGTTCACACTGTGTGGCACAGTCTACAGTCATGGCGGCACGCGGCGCGGTCATATTTTGCGGAACTAGAGTTGTTAGCGACAAACACTTGGTCAGTGTACTGGAGAAGACGAGTATCCGATTCGATTGAGTGGTCCAGTAAAACCGTTACTCGTCTGTTTAGATCATCTATTTTGTCCCTCAGTAACTTGTTTTCCACTGCCAAATCATCCGAAAGTGTTGGGCTAAGCGAGGAGTCATCAGGTGTTGAGGGACTGCTCGGTAGGACTGGATGGTTCAGGCGAAGGTGGCGTTGAGATGCTAAGACTAGGCGTGGAACACGCGGGCACAGGCGCGGGGGACGCGGTAGCTTGTCCGTGTTGTTGAGACATCAGTTGTCTCATAGTCGCTGGGTGTGCGCCACTATGTTTTGTATTACACACAGTAAACAGTAGTAGTGTCAGGATCCGTCTTTATAGTCGCACCACAGCTTTTCCCCAGACAACGCCATGAAACGTCACCGTTTTTTAATGTCCTTTGTTGCCTGTATTTAAAGTTTATTGAACACAATGCATGGTCGGCCAGTTTTTGTTTGTTCAGTTTTGAAAGACATATTAAAATTATGAAATTGTCAGAATAAATAAATAAATATTACAACAATTAAAATAAATTAGATATGTAATAAGTTAAAAACAGTTTAAAATGCAATAATAAGTTAAAATAAATTGAAATATTCAATAATAGTTAAAATAAATATTACAACAGTTAAAAATAAATTAGATATGTAATAAGTTAAAAACAGTTTAAAATCCATAATAACTTAAAATAAATTGAAATATTCAATAATAGTTAAAATAAATAAATACGTAATAAATAATAACTTCAAATAAATTAAATATGCACCAATAAGTTAAAATAGTTTTAAAAGACAAATGTAATACATAAATTTGATAATAAATAGAATAAACGTTTACACATACAATAAAAAGCATAAATAGAAAATGTTAACAAACTAAAAACGTAATATGATAATAATTTAAAAAAAAGTTCAATTCATTAATTTATTGAAATACGTCTTTCAGTCTCAGTGCTAAAAAGTTTATGTCAATAGTAGGAACCGACCCTGCGAACTCGTAGTTATCAGAGTACAACGCTATCGCCTGAGCCACACCGCTCTGATACTCTAATAGATTTGATTAGCTGTCTATAAAGCACGTCGTTCCGTAATATGTCAAAACTCTTGCAGTATTACTCGAATACAAGTCTAACCTTGTTAGTTGATTGGTTACTAACTAGTCAATATATATTACTCACGCAGATAATGATTGCTCAGTTCACTCATTAATGCCGATTTAAGATAAAATTTATCGTACTGATCTTAACAAATTAAAGAACACTTCTTAAACCATATATAATTAGTTTTAATTACGGAGCGTAATAGACAGCGTGTTTACAGGAACGGACCCAGGCTTGCCAACCAATCATTTCTTTGATGCGCCTGTTTGCAAAATTTCGCCATATGGTACACATTAAAAGTAATTTATTTTGCCATGACAGAATCTCGACTTAAATATAGGTTGTTGGTATGGGGTTCGGCCACTCGGACATTGTTGAAAAGGGTTTTTTCGTCCTTCAAAAGGGCGTAGTTCGTATTCTTGCGAGACTGAGTGGAAGACAGTCCTGTAGACTTTTTTTAAAGGAACTTAATATTTTTTATACTACTATCATTGTACATATTCAAAGTTATAATTACAAAAAAAAATAATAATACAACTGTTTTTGAAAGGGGTCCACACGAGTACAACTCGCTTTTTAGATTTGACCAGCGACATAGGTAAAAGGTCGGAACTGGCTGCAAGTCTTCCACCCATAGTTTCCACTGTTTGTGTACTTGGGAAAAGCCTCTTGTACTGTTGCAGCAAGTCAAATTTTGCTACATATATTTCCATGGAAAATACCGTGAAGAGCACAGGGATGTGTTGGTTAACACAACAACAATAGAGAGGAAACAATAGACTGCACCATTGTATATTGTGCGGAAAGCCTCTCGTGTGGTTGCCCTCAAGTGAAGTTGTGCTACACACATTTTCATGGAAATACCGTGGACAGCGTAGAGATGTGTTTGTTTGTCGCCACAACAAAGGCCGCAGATTGTATTTCGATTTATAGCAACCGAGACCGAGAATGCTGAATATGTATTCGTTGTATAACATCTAAATATTCGATATCAAACCCCTGGGAAAATATTGCATGTTTTAAATAATATTGTATCATTAGTACTTATAGTACAAATAACTAAATGCAAATCCACAATTCCGAATTTATTTTTTAGTTTAATCGATTGGCAAATAGTTTACACCAGAATTTGACAGTGAACGAGAAAAACAATGCCAAACTAATATAAAACTCTAACTTTTTCGGTTTGCAACTGATCAAATCAAATCGAATACAGAGTTAAATTCATTTAACTTTTCAGCCTTTGACATACACGTAATAAACGCAGGTAAATACTGTTAAAACTAATTGAAGCGCTCAAACGTGTTGGTTTACTAACTAGGATAAACTAATACAAACATCCCACCTTTACTCAACCACCTTTCATTTAACTTTTCAGCCTTTGACATACACGTAATAAACGCAGGTAAATACTGTACAAAACTAATTGAAGCGCTCAAAACGTGTTGGTTTTTACTAACTAGGATAAACTAATACAAACATCCCACCTTTACTCAACCACCTTTCATTTAACTTTTCAGCCTTTGACATACACGTAATAAACGCAGGTAAATACTGTACAAAACTAATTGAAGCGCTCAAACGTGTTGGTTTACTAACTAGGATAAACTAATACAAACATCCCACCTTTACTCAACCACCTTTCATTTAACTTTTCAGCCTTTGACATACACGTAATAAACGCAGGTAAATACTGTACAAAACTAATTGAAGCGCTCAAACGTGTTGGTTTACTAACTAGGATAAACTAATACAAACCATCCCACCCTTTACTCAAACCACCTTTCATTTAACTTTTCAGCCTTTGACATACACGTAATAAACGCAGGTAAATACTGTACAAAAAATAATTGAAGCGCTCAAACGTGTTGGTTTACTAACTAGGATAAACTAATACAAACATCCCCACCTTTACTCAACCACCTTTCATTTAACTTTTCAGCCTTTGGACATACACGTAATAAACGCAGGTAAATACTGTACAAAACTAATTGAAGCGCTCAAACGTGTTGGTTTACTAACTAGGATAAACTAATACAAACATCCCACCTTTACTCAACCACCTTTCATTTAACTTTTCAGCCTTTGACATACACGTAATAAACGCAGGTAAATACTGTACAAAACTAATTGAAGCGCTCAAACGTGTTGGTTTACTAACTAGGATAAACTAATACAAAACATCCCACCTTTACTCAACCACCTTTCATTTAACTTTTCAGCCTTTGACATACACGTAATAAACGCAGGTAAATACTGTACAAAACTAATTGAAGCGCTCAAACGTGTTGGTTTACTAACTAGGATAAACTAATACAAACATCCCACCTTTACTCAACCACCTTTCATTTAACTTTTCAGCCTTTGACATACACGTAATAAACGCAGGTAAATACTGTACAAAACTAATTGAAGCGCTCAAACGTGTTGGTTTACTAACTAGGATAAACTAATACAAACATCCCACCTTTACTCAACCACCTTTCATTTAACTTTTCAGCCTTTGACATACACGTAATAAACGCAGGTACAATACTGTACAAAAACTAATTGAAGCGCTCAAACGTGTTGGTTTACTAACTAGGATAAACTAATACAAACATCCCACCTTTACTCAACCACCTTTCATTTAACTTTTCAGCCTTTGACATACACGTAATAAACGCAGGTAAATACTGTACAAAAACTAATTGAAGCGCTCAAACGTGTTGGTTTACTAACTAGGATAAACTAATACAAACATCCCACCTTTACTCAACCACCTTTCATTTAACTTTTTCAGCCTTTGACATACACGTAATAAACGCAGGTAAATACTGTACAAAACTAATTTGAAGCGCTCAAACGTGTTGGTTTACTAACTAGGATAAACTAATACAAAACATCCCACCTTTACTCAACCACCTTTCATTTAACTTTTCAGCCTTTGACATACACGTAATAAACGCAGGTAAATACTGTACAAAACTAATTGAAGCGCTCAAACGTGTTGGTTTACTAACTAGGATAAACTAATACAAACATCCCACCTTTACTCAACCACCTTTCATTTAACTTTTCTCAGCCTTTGACATACACGTAATAAACGCAGGTAAATACTGTACAAAACTAATTGAAAGCGCTCAAACGTGTTTGGGTTTTCAAAATGG